>NW_008618839.1:0-35391 GCF_000691845.1 Merops nubicus | reverse complement strand
TTCCTGCTGTTCTTTCACTAGTAGTAATACAATGTAAATCAACAAAAAGTCTGTAGAATTTTGGAAAAAGAAAGCATTGTGCATTCTTCTGGGTTTTATGATTTCTAATGTTATGAATTTCAATCCATAGTCTTTAACACACAAAGTTGAATAAGTATGCCTATAGTTTTAAACACTATTTTGTGTACCAAAATACAGCAGTCACATGAATAATCCCTCTTTAGGAATATCCTATCTATTACTTTTTGAAATGTGTTTACTCTAGAAAACTGAAACAGTGGCTTTAGAACCAGCATGCTTTCTCCTGCTAAAATGCAGACAACTCAGTTATGTAATACTGAAAAATATTTGCATCTAATCGGACCCAATCAAAAACATCTTTATTATCAATAAGTGAATCTTATTCTCTCCAAAAACAGGAAGGAGAAGAAACAAAGGAAGATACTTTTTTTTTTTTTTTTTCTAAACAGATTTTTTTTTTGGACTTGCCCCTTGTACACATTTACTTTCAGGCATAGTAACTATAACCGTTAGTGCTCGTGGAAAACTAACTTTTAACAAATGTTCACAGAACACTATCTTCACATCTATTTGTATAATTTGTTAAAACATATAAATCAACATTAAACTATTGTTTTATGTAGAGTATAATATATAGTATTGTTTTTGCAATACTATAATGAAAAGTGCTTTCTCTATGATAGTTTAAGAGAGGTGATGTGTAAGCTGCATTCAAATTTCTCAAAGTAACAGATCAGCCCCGCAGAGCCACTTTTGAAAAAGAGAGATAAACTGTGCCCACTCCTTCTAGCTTCCGTGTAAGTTAATGTTCATACATAAGCACACTTATGGGACGTGCAGGTTAATTTACTCTGACCTATGTTGACGTTCCCCCCTACTTCAACTCAGACATATGCAAAAATAACCCAGATTTCTCTTTCGGTTAGTTGCTTAAGGAGTGAAAACACGGTGAAGGTAGTTTTCTGGGGACCAATTACTTTTAACACAGGATATTTACAGGTTTGAACATAAAGTATTTTATTAGAGAAAATGTGAATTGAAAATTACTGTTTGGAGTCTACTATCATTAACAGTCACTGTTTCTGTTCAACTAAACATGCCCACAAAGAAGGTTGTAACTACATTTTATTGTGGAAATACCTGGTCTCCTACAAATGTTGGGTGAATTTCCATTGGGGCTTTATGCTGTATTTATGATATAATAAAACTATTATGTTTTCAACTTTCATTTAATAATCCTTTGTATTTATACACAGGGAACATACTCCCTTTTTTAAATGAAAGACGTCCCAGACACTCTCTGACTTTTATAAGTGCTTATTTTTCCATGACTGTATGATGTGTTTATACGTACAGTCATAAAAGATTGACTTAGGATTTCAAGTCCTTCAGGAGGATTTTTTTTCCTGTTCTTTTAGGTTTGGTGGGTTTTTTTACTATTTTTAAATGAAAAAAATAAAATAGTTCAGACTGAAGTATATTTTGTAGTGAAGTGCAAACATACACTCATTTTCTAACGAAAGTAAAATAAAGGACTTCCAGAAAAACAGCTTCTTTGGATGTTTTAATTCTGATATCAATAGCATTTATAGCTGTCGCTGTCAAACATTTAAAGTAGGTTTGTTTCCACTAAAAGTGTTTCGAAATGTTTATTGAAAAAGGATTCCCTTCCTTCCTCTCCACACCTAAACACGTAACACAGGTATCTAATTACACACATTTGTTCTGAATTTAAAAAATAATAGATGTAAAAGGTTTACATTCTGATATCCCTTATATTTTGCAATACCTTCTTCACACATAAAGCTACTGAAACAATGCTTAAAACCAGAGGAGGATACTACTCAACCTGCGTAAAAAGAATGTCAGAATCTAAAAGTGGTAACATTCCTAGAACAAATAAATGTTCTTTTCTAGAAAATTAAACATTACATATCAATATAAAAAAAATAATGCTCAGCATACACTTAATCATGAATTGCTGAAGGGAAACAATGCCTAAACCCAACAAATATGTCATGAGATTGGTGTTCAAACAATGAGAGCAGACATTACTAAATGACACACAAAAAGGTCAAAGAAACAACATATGGTTGAAAAGGCATCAACAAATTTGCAAACCATTTAAGAAAGTCTATTTTAATGCATCAGTTTAAATAAAACTAATGTTATAATGTATAGGATTTGTATGTTTTCCTTTAAATGCTTGCTTCCACTACTTGCTGAATAGAAAAACTGAATTATTAGAGGAGACAAACTACACAGTATTTTGCTTAATTATCACAAACATGTTCACCAACAAAGCCAAAAAACCAATAAGCCAAAACAAAACCTAGCTAGGGTTTCCATTTTGGAAGCAAAATTTTTTTGCCAGGATGTAGAGCATTTCTTGGATGCGTCTTTAATTTTTTCCCATTCTACAAACATTTCAGTCTACTTCTAATAGTAGTAGAAAATCATATACCTACAAATTGCTAGTTTGATAATTTCTTTCTTCCCTTATACTTCCCCTCCAATGTCCTGCTCCCAGTTCATCTATTTGCAGCAGCTTCTCAGAACTCCCTCATATAGGTATTCAAGAATTTCTGAGGCTCACTAGTTGGTTTGGTACAAGTCTTTTAAGAAAAAAGTTAGCAGTATTTGATGCAAGCATCAGCAAACAGCATAAGATGGGCAGATTTTAGATTTACTCCAGAAGGGTAAATATCATCTTTTCAAAATGAGGGGTGGGATCGTGAAGTTTGTTTTTCTGATTGTTGTTTGTTTCTTTTAAGATGGAACTTACCTTTTTCAACTGTGCTTCCAACTTACTACACTCTTCTTTCTTTTGTTCTATGGCTATTTCTAAAGACTTAAGTTTGGAGTCTCTTTTCAGCCCTGCTGATGCCAATGAAGATGCATGTTCTTTGAGATCGATTAAACTAGACTGGAAAATGACCAAGAGTAAAAAGTTAATTCCTAGTCGCCATGACACTAACTTATTGCCAATTCAGTAATTACTTGGATCCTCTACCCCCTCCCCCAAAAAGCATTGACACAAAGATAAGCATTGATAGCAAAAGACACATTTTTAAGAATACATCCAATTGGAACCACAGGAGCTGGCAAGCAGTGAAACACAGAAACACTCATAATACAGATGACATTATATTCTGGAGGTACAATTACTTTGAAGTCTACTGTTCTGACAAATGAAAACAGGAGCCACAATGGAATATTTGAGCCTAGTGAGGCTTATGTAAAGGAAAAAAGTAGAGATAATGGCACACAACTATGCAAAAATCGAAGTAATATTTTATGTACAAAACTGAGGACTATGAAGAATGCTTAAGAAAACAGCAGTTCAGAAGCTGACCACAGATGTGGCAGAATTTCAGAATTTAAAATGATTCAAGAGTAATCCTAATGCACTTTCATCCTAATGACATTGACACAAGAAAATATGTTTTCCTGAAAAGACTGACCTCTTTCTCTGTCAGCTCAGCTTGTAAAGCATTAACTTTCTCCTTCAGGTCTTTGTTTTCTTTTTTATAAGATTCAATTTCTTCAAGTCTTTCTCTGTCATCTCGTTCCCTTTGCTCCTTCAAGCGCTCTATTATTCTTTCCTAACAAGGGAAAGAATTGAAAAATTAAAAGTTTGGAATCATTTTAAGCAGACAGAATAATATTTTTCTACATGAAATTGCACTCAGAAAAATCAACCTCGAGAAGCAGAAGACAACTGAGTTAATGTTATGCAAGTCAATGTAAGGTTTCCCCAATCTCAAAAGCATGACATCAAGGTTTTAAATACTTGATAAGAGTAACACAGTACAGAAACTTCTTCCAAGAGACAGGAAAAGTATGCTGATACAAGGTATGATATCCAAAGGGAGACTTGTCTCTATCTAAACAGTAACCCAACACACATTTCAAAACCCAATTACTTTAAAAAATATTTTCCTGACTTTCAATTACTATTATAAGGATTGCTGAAAATCACCAGTAAAGGACTGGTGATGAATTCAAAGGATGAAATGTAAAAAAGCAGATGCAGTAGTATGGTTTTGTTAAGCTCTGATTGCATTCTTCAAAAACACATTCTACCAATATGTGAAGGATGCAAACACTACTCAGAGAGACATACTTAGGGTAAAATAAAATGATGACTAGAATTGCATTTGAATGGGGAATAGGTCAATTCAAGCAGAGTGTCATGGGAACTATTAGTATTGCTTTGGAAGGGGAAGTCAGAGGAGCCATGGAAGCAACATTTACGAAAGTTAAACCTTATGAAATCATGAAATTATGAAAGTTAATCCTTAAATGGGACCAAACTGCATCCTGACTGATGAAGTTCAATATTACCAGAGGTGTACTCAGATAGAACCATTAGCATGCTCATGGATACTATTCTAAGTCTTTTCACACTTTTGCTTGACATCTCCAAGTAGGAGTTCAAGAGTGCAATCAATAATTAAAATACTATTTCATAGAACTGAACAAAACTGAGGGAAGCCTAATATTATTAGAAGGACAGAAAAATATTGTGCAAATTCCCTCTGTCTATGATTCCTTGTGCTGCCATATACACACACACACACCCCAGAGTCATATATACACACACTACATACACTTAGACAAAGTTTACCTTTGCCCATGTTAACATACCCTCAGTTGTGGTTGTTGTATATCAACAAACATTACAATGCAAGCAACATTTCAGCAGCCGTACAACCCATTCTGATTTGTAATAAACAGACATTATAATGAAAATATAAATCATTATGAAAGTGAGCTGAAGTAGAAACAGCACTTTTAAAAAGACAATCATGTTTATTCATTCATTTTCTCCATGCACTAGATATGATGTTCCTCCAAGCCCTAGAAGATATTTGGAAGATTGCTTCTGTGCTCTTTTTAATGCTTGAGGCATATTTTGCAAAAAGCCAACTGTCACCACTCATATGCATAAAAAAGAGACTAGACTCAAGGGTATGATTTTCATCCCAGCAGTCTCCAACCTTGGAGATATTCAAAACTCAGCTGGACCAGATTCTGAGCAAACCGCTCTAGATGACCCTGCTTTGACCAGCTAGGTTGAACTAAATGATCTCCAGAGGTCTTTTCCAGTCTTATTGGTTCTGTGGAATAGGCAGAGACATTTTCTAGGTTCTGTATCTCAAAGATTAGTTGTTTCTCTACCGCTCAATCTCTCCTCTCATTTTCACAATTCATCCATTTGTAACAGTGACCACATCAGCAACTCTGCTAAAAATTGTCTATTGCCTCTGCTTCTTGTCTGTCATGTCTATTCCCCTTTATGTTTTCTTACATAACATGAACTGTTAAGACCAAATATCAAAAGCAAATGTGGGGTATTCACATCTTCATAGATGCTTGCTATTTGACTAGCCTTACCAGGTGTGAAACTAAGCCTAAGTGCAAAACACATGATGTACTTCAAATATATTCCTTACAGAGCCATTTCACACATTTATGTTCCTCTCATAATTTATTTTTTCTTCCAGTTAAAACTTCCAACTGTAATCATTTGTTTCACCAAGTCAAAATTTTTAAAAACGCTTCACGCATGAAGAGTTTTGTAACATAATTATGTGTATTTTTAAAATTCATGTTAAATATGATTACAAGGTTTAAAATAATTATATGAAGATCTTTATCAAATAAGTAGTTATATTTAAGTTTGTAAATACCTGTATTTTGAATCTTTTAGACACTGGAAAATAATGAGCACTATACTGAATAATCTTGTAATAGAGAATGTAATAGAGAAGTACATAGAGCTACTTTTCACTTTGCATCAGGCATTCCCCTGATATCAGGGACTCCCTTTTCAATCTAGCTAACTAACCATACAAGTTACCAAATCAGCGTTACTGTGAGAATCTTCACTGAAAACAGCGTTGAGTACTCATAAAACTCACATCCCTACTCGTTTCTTTCAGAAAAAAATGCACATTGACAACAAACTACATTCCATTTAGCACACAGTAAACAAGACATGGTCAAAACTAAAGGCTCTCTGTTATGAAATCTGTTTCCAGGACAGTATTAACTGTCTCTGCACTGAGACCCATGGAAGTGCAGATGTACACGACTCCTGGCTTCTTTCAGCCCAACGGCAAAATCTCCTTTTGACTCACACTTGGCAGTATTTCAGGTAGAAATGTGTTCATACAGACTGAAGGTCTTTCAACAGCAATATTGTTGAGTATTACACAAACGACAAACTAGCAAATGTACTAAGCTTTTAAAAAAATTTACTATTAGCTGGCTTTTGCTATGTAGACTGTGCAAGAAAGGGGATGATATGGGATACTAAATAACTTCAAGTTTATTCTTAGTTACAAAGAACAAATTATTAATCCCTTCAAAATTAACATTAAAGTGACAGGCTATACTAAATGGAATAGTTTGATAACCATCCAGAATTCACCTAGTTACACTCACTGTTAGTTTTATACCTATTTTTTTTTTTCTCGAAGAAATTTACCTAAATGACTTTTTCTTCTTTTCTAAATTAAATATAACACTATTTCATCTTACTAATGAACTATATAAATTTCTTCTCCCTCAATCACAAAAGAAGACTAATTTATCTGTCAGCTGCGTAAGGCTAAATATCAAAAATGTGTTAAAAGGCCCTAATACACCATGTTTTACTCAATTAACAGCTAACTTGCAGAAATCCCAATGTGTTCTTTTTTCAGTCTTATTTGCATTGGCGAGCTTTCCTTATGCACTAATCTAGGACCTCACAGGTCTAATCTATTTCCACTTTATCACAGAAGCAGGAACTGAATTGCCAAAGCATATTGCTTTATTATCAGACATACTCAATTGCTTATCTGTTATATGCTGCTACAGTAGGACCAACTTTATAAATATCAGCTTCATGAAAGCAAGCTCTTGAGCTGCTTTGGGCCAGTCCAAGAGCTGAGATATTCTTTGAAAAGTTTCCTGTTAAAACATCAAGAAAGCTGATAGCACCCTTGCATATTCTGATGTTCAACTTTTATTTTTAATAAAAATAAACTTAATTTTTGTTTATTGCTATGTAATCTTTATTGTTGTTAAGAATTTTCAATGCTTATGAGTTGCCTCCAAACAGAGTTAAATAATTGGATGAATAACTTTTTCAGTTTAGTTCTAAAATGCACTAAAAAATGACCAAAGTTGTGATGATTCATTTCTGATATAATTTATAAATTACATCAACAATATTGCCAGAAAAATACAAAGATTAAAAGGAGTCTATTTCAGGAAATTTTGATGCTGTTTTATGGTGTCTACAGCAACTTCTTATTTAGCATTACCAAGGTACCTAATCACCAACCAATGTGATACAGCTGCAAAGTCGGTCTGACACAATTTTTAGAGCTGAGGGGCAGGGGGGGGAACCACACACAATGTCTTTCCATGGAGATCAGGTATTCCAGAATGAAAGCAGCATCCTTCCTTGACAAGTTCATAAATTTATGTTGATAAAAGTACTTATATTGATACACTTGTTAATAAGAAACTATAATTAAGGGGGTTTGGGTTGCCTTATCTGGATAAAAATCTGATCCGTATTTCTGCCAGTATTTGCAGTGGAATATGTTAACTCAGTAAAGTCCATAGGTCTTAGGTACGCTACTGCAGGCAGGAATAGGAATAGGGATAAGAAAAGTTACTCACGGAGAGCAGCTCGGATGAATTGGACGGCTGGACACAAATAGGAATGAGACATATGTAAACATATCTGTCAAGGTATTTAGCTGCCAGAAGAAACAAGAAAGCTAGACATAATCATTCATCTGGAACTTCTAGAAGATGCCAACTGGCTTCTTTCAATGTGTATAATGCTCTAAGATCAAGTACCCTGTTTCTCAAAAGCTCATATTAATTCTAACCCTGCAATGTTGCTGCTTTTTTTTTTTTAACATAATATATTAATCCTTCCCTCAACTGTAAAGATTTCCCAATAGCACACAGTGACTAGTCACACATTAAAAGTTATTAACCTCATTTATAGTAAAAGGCTATTTAATAATTCTGTGTATCTTTTCCTTAGATTAACAAAGTAGCATTTCTAACTATAGGAGGGTAAATATACCACTAACATATAGAGCACTTCACTTTAAATACTGCCACCTAACTTTATTAGTAACAATCTTTCAGCAAGTGATTGAAACAGTCACCAGAAACCACAGCCCAACTCAGCTTCATGCCTCTTCTCAAAAGCACTGCCTTACAAAAGATACTATCGCCTTCATCAAATGCAAAAGGACAGGAATCCCTGTGGCAGAGACAAGCAGCCCATGGTATTCATTGTGTACGAGTCTTGGAGTAGCCTGAAAACACTGCAGGAAAGATGCTGTTCTCAGCTGACTGTATGGAAGCAAAGCGTCTACTTTGTACAGAGTTCAGCCTCAGGGATCAGATCCTGTGTGAGTTCTAATCAATTCCACTTGGAAAAACCACTAATCACACTGATTCTCTTAAAAAGTGTCTGCTCATATTTATCCATGCAGTTCCAAATGAAGTAGACAACTGCAAAACTACATTTCAGAAAAGGATTTATGTTTACCAAAGTTTTTCAAAACATTTAAACTAGTATCATTTCTCAGACTTGTAGTCTTTACTATTGCAATTAAATAAAGCTTGACACCAAATATCCATACCATCAGGGACTCTAGTTTTGTCACATTTCAACTTACCATATATAAAAAGAAATTCTATAGCACAATTTTTACACTAACTCTGGAACAAATTCTCACTATGATATTCAGAAATCATGCATCCCGAGTTGAGCAAAATTTTACCATTTGTGTCTGACAATAATAGAAGATTTTATTTTCAGATACATACAAAACTTCTTCAAAGTTATAAAAACTTTTACATTTATTTATTAGTTTACATTTATTTCAAGATTTAGCAATTTTAGAATGGTCCTGGTACAAAAATTACTTGAAAACAACTAATTGCCAGTCATTAATTTGGGTTAAGCTTTAACCCAGTACTTCTTAATTGACTGTATTTCTGTAAGTGAGAAGAGGACAACACATGATCTATTCAATATCTCTACACTAGCTGCTTCTACTATGGCAAACTATCATTAATTTAAAATATTCAACAGAGAAATAACAATATAATTGAAGACAGAATGCAATTTAGCAAATTACCCCATCTAAGAAGTGTAAGTGCATTTTCTCTCAGGTGCTGTGGATATAGCTGAGAGCGACTGGGATACAAGATTTCTCTGGGTTTTGGCAATGTACTTCATGCTCAGTTGCACAGGAGAACTGGCAAGTTTACAGTGTAACACTCACTCTACTTTCTCCATTGACAACAGTAGCATGATGGTTAAAAGACTGTTTTAAACTCTCAGAGGCCTCTATGGGCATATTGGGAAAGTGACAACACAGACTAAGGCAGAAAAGATAGTTTACAATAAAATAAAATAAATAAAAATAAACCCAAACCACAGATTAAAAAGTACTTAATGTAATTTTTTAATAATATGCTGTGAGATTGGTGAACACTGTCTAGATCAGCAGAGAAGGATGAACTAAATGCCTGTAACTTTCTTTACTTCATAAATGCTGTAAGCTTATCCATATGAAGCCACAGAAGTAACAGCAATGCCAAATGTTTTCATGGTTGTTGGCCAAGCAAATGTTAGTAAGGCGATTAAACATATGAGGAAATAAAAAATGCAACATTAGCATTTTAGGTGTTTGTGCCAACACCACAGTGGCATTTTAAAGTCATATACAGTCATAAATACCTTCATAGGATTACATGCTGCAGAATGGCACATAATACTTTAATTAGTTGAGCTCACCTGTGAACATTTAAGTGATATATATTAAGATCTGTGAGCTGCAGAAAAAGTGGATATTCGTCCTAATTTTTTTGGCACATAAATTCTGCTTGGGTTACCTTGTATTCAAAGTTAACTGGAAGAAAAACCGTGACCTCACTGAAACTAGTAGGAATGCTGCCATAAATTTAAACAGCCCAGATTTATCCTTTCTGTTAGATATTTTTGAATTGAAGGCATGCGTGTTTCAAAGAAGAAAAAAAGGCAATTCTCCATTTTTTATGAAACACAGTCTTTCTTATAAATTATGTGTAGGAAACCAGTTGTGCAAACAGCAAGCCAAGGTAACCGTTGCTACAGTCACCTCTTGTTGCTTCTTCCATTACACTCAGCGTAACAGACAAAAGAACAGGATAATCAAGATCACAAAGCCATAAAAATATCCAGACCTCTACCTTCTACAAGTCAGGTGTCCGTGCCTTAGCAGTTCTTTCAGAGAATAACTACTCATCTCATTGACTAAGTTAAAAATCTTCGCATGTCCTGGGCCAGTTATTCCTCCTTTTAAAAGGACATCCTTCTTTACCTCAGAGTCCTGTTTCAGCTCATCAGCCGGGAATCACTCCTTGCTCAACCAACCAGGACAAAGCCACGTGCTTTCCTGACAAGGCCCATAGGCTTTGTTACATGTGCCAGACCAACTTAAAAAGCCATTTTCTGGACACACTTCACCCACAAGAGCAGACATAATGCTGTTCCATAAGAACACGTTACCTTTTCTGATAGAGCTTCTTCTAAAGTTGCTAGTGCTGTGTCTGTGTTACTAGAATCCGTCTGCAATGACTTCACTCTGTCTTTCAGATTAGTTAGTTGTTTATCTTTGTCCCTAAGTTGCTCCTGCAGATTTTCAATCTGAAAATAAAAACAGTTGATAATATTCATCAACCTTGTCTGAACAGTCAAAGAGGGACTTCAGTGCTAGGATCAATTGAATATATACATATCAGATGTGATACATATGCCTCAGTACATTGCCAAGTTTTCACATGGTATTGTACCAACAGTTTTTAACTTTTGTGCTTTGAATTTTGTTTTCCTTTGCTAAAAAGTATCATTTTCTAATAAATTACAGGAGAAAAATCTCAGTTCAGGCAGGTATTCTATTATTTAAATATTTTCTGATATTAATCACTTTAACATACTGCATTATCTCAGTAATTCAAAGTAGATGCGGAATAACCCTTTTAGATTACACTAGTTGCAATAATGAGGACAAAGAAAGGGAGATGCCAAGAAAGTTCAGTGACCCATAAACTGAGGAAGAAGAATGATGAAAAAGTACCTATCTAAAAATCTCTTTTTCCATGATGCCCTGCTGTAAAGGAAACTCACCTGGACAGAGGTCAAACAAACAAAAAAAAAAAAAAAAAAAAAAAAAAAAAAAAAAACAAAACCCAATGACACAGAAGCCGCTTCCATTCACTTTCTTCATCTCCATGAACATTCAAGGTATGTGACTGCATTTTGGCTATTAAAGCATCTTTAAACAGGTCTAATTTTTCTAATTTTTCCTCTAGCAACTATTCAAACATACTGCTAAGGTATCTATAAAC
This sequence comes from Merops nubicus, assembly GCF_000691845.1. Lineage (NCBI taxonomy): Eukaryota > Metazoa > Chordata > Aves > Coraciiformes > Meropidae > Merops > Merops nubicus. The sequence continues at coordinate 23,946 of NW_008618839.1, read as the reverse complement.
ACACTGGTTTGCTAAACAGGTAATGTTTTAGAGTGGTTAAGTCAGAAAGGTTTTGCACAAAAAATTGTCAGCAGGATCATGTTGATTTTGGAAGCAAATCTGAATCGAAGAACTCAGCTTCTGATTGTCATAGCAATCACCTTCCGTGGCTGGAATGCACAACGACCCCCCAGGCACAGTGCCCATAGGACCTGGTTATGTTGTAGGTGTAAAATTATATTGTCTGTCATAAGAATCAATCTCCCTTCATCCTACATTCACAGTGCCACTCACTACTATGCCACTGGCATGAAACCAAAATGTCTTACATAATACTTAGCACAAATAAATAGTAACAAGAAAATTAACTAGTCTGTTATTTTAGTATGCCACTTAATATAATATGACAAAATATGCCTAAATCCATACGGTATAATTTGTTCAAAACTGGTTTTAAATATGCTGTTAAAATTATAACAAATTATTACTGTCAACAGAGGTTCAAATTCTTACTTTCATCAGTGATTTTACACTCTGGATCACATTCTGTTGCTACTGAAATGGAGTTTTACTGTTGATTTCCTCATGTAACAATTTTTCTCATGGCCAATACCATTTCCATTTAAACCAACTCAGATTTTAACAGAAACAAGATCCTTTATAAGTACTGTTAAACTGTATTTAGTGATTCTTTTACAAACCCAAAGCTATGCAGCTCTGCATAAAGTGTATCACTATAATCAAACATAATTTAATATGGGGTATATTTTGGTAAAAATTCTCCTCCTACTACATCATGAAGATGTAGGAAAAAACACTGAAGTTTTGACATCATATGTATCTATAATTAACAAATCATAAAATCCACATTACAGCTGTGTACACTGTATAAAGTTCATTTAAATAAATTTAAATTTTTAAATAACTTAAATAAAACTTAAAAGTAAAATAAAATTTGAAAGTAAATTTGGTGGAGCATATTCCAATTAGGAATTCTTTATAACAGTATGGCAAGTACAAGCATTTTATCTTTTTTTCTAATCATAATTTTATATGTCAGATTACTGCTATGGGACAAAGAATATACTCTATAAATGATAAAATACTAAGGTCCATATACAGTAAATGTTTTCGGGAAGACCTGACAGAATACTTCACTCTTGTAAATGACCTCACATAATATTTTTCTTTGTGTGTGTATTTTATACAGATACAGAAACAAGACATGTGTGTTAATGAGTTAAGAACCATTTATTTAATGGCATGTGTATTAGTTGCATCTAAAATTACATTAACTGGCATTCAGAGGACTGCACACTATGTTTCTTTACTTTCATCAAGTATTAACGATTCCAACAACTACCTTATGACACCCTGTGGAGTACTTAAGCAATTGCACATTTCAGCTTCACCAAAATAAATTCTCCAGCAAAAAGGAAATAAAACAGGAGACTGAATATTGATTACATGTTCTTTGAAACAAAGTTAAGATCTGGTCCTTTATTATCATCAGCTTGACCTACCAATTCTAGGCACCCTAAATTAAAGTACTTATTTCCTATGCACAGCGCTTATCTGAATTCCACAGCATTTACACGATTTCCTTCCTCTTAAAACTAATTTAAAATATGATCCAACCCTTAACCAAGAAAACATGTTCTAAAATTATTCAGCATTTACAAAATTCTTTCCTCAGAGGTAAAGAGAACAGGCAGCAAATTAAAAACATCCCCATTGAATCACAAGTCCTTTTAAATAAGTCATTCAATGCGTAGTCCATAGATAAAATACGAGGAGAGGATCTGATTATTCTTCTATTTGTGCTATATAAATCTGAAGGAAATACTTTGATGGGAACAGGACCACACTGGGTTATGTGAAAGCAGAATCAGTACTGCAGTGTATTTGTTTGTTTGTTGGGATGGGCACTGGATCAGCAAAAATCTACTTATTTAGACAAGATTTTTATGATCAGTTAATCCCAGAGTTCTCAAAAAAAAAAAAAAAGTTACAGGAGACAAAGAGATTGAGCAGTTTCACATGCTAAAATTACAGAATCGCTATGGTTGGAAAAGATCTTTAAGGTTGTTGAGTCCAACCATTATGTATCTCTACTAGCCCACTTCTACACCATATCCTTGAGCACCCTATCTAGACAGCTTTTAAATACATCCAGGGATGGTGATTCAACCACTTCCCTGGGAAGCCTGTTCCAGTTCTTAAATCTTGGACCATAAGATATGATTTATTCCTTCCTAGGTTTTTTAAACCCAGAAAGAAAAATAAAACTTCTGATAACCTCTCCCATTCTCCAAAATATGGGTACAGGCATATATGTAAAGATACAATTTTACTGCTGAATAATGACTTACTTTTGAGTATGCTTGAATTCAACTTATGACAGGGACTGTTAAGACTTTCTAAATCCTCAAGCACTTATATTTTTATCCAACAGAAATTAGTTACTGTGTAGTTTTGTCAACATGTACTTCATACCTCTGTGAACTGCTGTGTCCCTGAGCCATGAGCTGTGTGAAAGGAGGCTGCTCCATTCTATCTTTCAGAAAGTGTGTGTGTTACCACAGCTTAAGGTAGACTTTATTCCTTTATAAAAGCCAATACCTTTACAGATAAACGTCTTTCCTATGAAGCATCCTGTCAATAAAGTGACAAGATTAGCACTTGCAGCTTCTCGTGACCATGTCAGGAATGCTTCAAGAAAAATTCTACTAAACAATTTCCCAAGTACTGTTACATTCTACTTTAAACAGTTAAAGGAATTACAAGAAAGAAATTTAATCAACAACAGCATTCATCGAACATGAGCATTGACTATGAGTACTTTAAATATTAGTATTCATTCTCAGACCTCTGCTGTTGCCTCTGATACAAATAAGATGAAAAAATGTAACTATTAACCAAAACAAACAAACAAAAAAAGGTATAGTTCAAATTCAAATACTCTGTCTATCTGCACACAATTTATTCTCATTAGTAGGACTCATGATAAAAGTTCTGTCTTATGTGGCCCTTTTCAGAAACATCTCAGCATATCCCAGAACATGAAATCAGACTTGCTAGTGACTCAGTAAAACACATGTATCTAGAGATGGCCTAATTTCTCTGTTCATTTAACGTGTGTCTGTGTGCATGCATAATTTGTAAAACAATGACCAGAAAAAAAAATATTTTTTCCCTGCCATGAACTGTAAAAATATTACTACCTGAAAGCTCAACATACAGAGGTATAGATTTTGGAAAGCACTACAGATATTTAGCTAGAAATTTTTTACCAAATTATGTACAGTTATTAAATATCAAGCCAGTCAAGGTATTTTAAAAATAAAAGGCTTTACACCAGCTATTTGAAGGTTCAGCCTCTGGGGCAGAGAGGGAAGCTATGGCTCCATAGCTTCCACTAACATGCACAATATGATGTAAATACATTTTTCAGTTTAAGTATGATCTCAATTAACAAAATGAGCTAATTGAAGGCAAGCTTCTGCTTCAACAGTCTGACATTGCATTATTATCTTTTATTTTGAAGGAGACTAGCCCCAAAAGCACTTCATCATTCAGTATCACTAACTCACACTTTGTTTTAACTTCCTTTTACATAAGTAGATAGAGAAGCATTAATTTGGCAATTCTTTTCAAAAGTCAAAATACCTATGCATTTGGATTCTAAAAATTTAAACAAATGCTATGTTGAAAAATTATACTGTCACATAAACCTCTTCATTGTATAATGGAGGTTTGCTGCTTGCAACTAAATAGATCTATTAAAGTATAATATTTGCACTAATTTTGGCTATACAAAAGTAATTTGTAAAAAGCTTGCTAATCTTATCATGACATGATAAAATACCTTTGGATTTCATAAGCAGTTCCAATAGCTATCAAAACACTTTACTGTCTCTGAATAGAATAAAGTTTCTTACCCATAGTTGCCCATTGTAGAAAATTTTCTCAATTTAAAATAATTCCAGGGCACATTTCTGTTCCTACCTTCCAAATAAAGATTTTTCAAATTGGAGTAATATGGAAGTATTGTACTTACTTCAGATTACAAAATACCTCATGGCTCAAGAGTATCTTTTAGCTTTATATTCTTTCATTATTTTGCCCCACAACTTTCATAAGTATCAGAGATTATAGGTGGCCCAATGAATACGAGCAGCTCAATCCTACACTGTCAATATTGTGGAGCCAGTAAATGTATTAGTAAACCTGTCCATAAATTTTTCACAACCCTTTAGGATACGTAAAACAGTTCCAAAGATGGATATGTTGTGTGCCCAATGATAAAGCAGTCTCCAAATCGATGGGTCTGTAAAGTTTTCACAAAAGGTGACTGATTTGTCTGAATAGTTTTTACCACAAACTTCCTTCAGGACTACAGTTCCAAGCAGGAAAAGGCAGCTGCATGGTAAATGTCACAAAGGAGCTAATGAAGCAAATGCTGCTTCAGACATCAGCTCTCACTTTAACCTGATGACAAGAGCAATAGAGAAGTGATATGAGCTAGTAATTACCCTATTGCTACCTTCCCAACTCACATAATCCAAGCAGGAAAAAAAATAATCCTTCAGAATTTTTCTCTACTTAACAAGCTTAAAAAAAAAAAAATTAACAACAGAAAAATTCATAAGACCATAATAAGAAAACAGAAAAAAAGGTAAAAAATATTTTTCCTCAGGTATACTTATACAGTTTCTCTCCAAAATCACAGCACTTCTGTACAACACATTTTCTGCTTCTTCAAGCTCATCAAATTTTTGCCATTAGGATTGCACAATCAGATTAACACTGGTTTGAAAACTTACTTTTATGGTTTTTCATATTCTTCTGCCATCAAAAACTTTTGGTTTTATCCACTACATTAATATTAATAAGAACTACCTGGCTGTGCCCATTTTATCTAATATAACAGAATCATCTTCCCTTTAATTTTGTTTGAAGGTGTTTATCTCTACATGCAAATTCGTCTCTAACAAAGTAGCAAGTGCTTTGGGCCAGGAGGATGGTAGGTTATGAAGCATTTAAGCAAAATAAGGCTTCAATTTCTAACTGGCATCTTCACAAAAATACTGCAATATAAAATACTACATTTCACAAAGTAAATTAACTACTTTTAACATGATTTTTTTTTTTCCTCAGTGAAACCAATTAATCTCTATTTTTAATCACATTTTGGTAGGTAATCACTTTATTTATTGTATTAACATGTATAATGCCATTTTAAAACAATTCTGTTCAAAATAGCTTGAATAAAACATTACAAATCAATAACTTACCTAAAACATACATTTCTCTATGCTTAAAAAATGCCACTATTATCCAGTATGAACACTGTCAACCAAGAACTTACAGAGAAACTATACTCAATAGATTTACACTGTCCCTGTAATAGGCACTGCCATGGTAACTAAGCCAAGCATACAATTCCATAGAGAACAAATGTCACATCTTGGGATGACATACTAAGTACAACTAATTTTGTCAGCCAAGGCTCCATGTAAAGACAGTTGTAAAAGACTGCATGAGAATTTGATCCCTGCCTTGCTCAGTGGCTAGAATAATTTCTCTTCAAAACTGAGCACTGTGAATTCAGCTAAAATTCTGAGCTAGAGAAGGGTGCTTGCTCCACCATTTGTTAATACTTACATTCAAGGACTACCCAAGCCTTTATTCAAGTTATTTATTTCTGATTTTTATTAACCTGAACAAAAATGTCACTAAAGCACTAAGTGAAACATTAAACTGCAAAATAACCCATATTTAAAAAAAAAAAAGAAAATTATATAATGGAGATACATATTATGTTTGCACCTGATATTAAATATTGGAGAAGAGAGGGCAACTCATTTTTGCTTATTCACAAGCAATAATTTATGAAGTTGAGTATGTAAAATTACAGTAGTGTCAACCGGATGTGAAAGAGAGATTGCACACACTCTTCAGAAGGAGCTATGCAGCACAAATGGCTAACTCCTTAAGCAACTGAATAAGGAAGAAAAAAATCTGAAATTACTACTATTAGAGAGAAATGGACATGCAAGATGAGAGGCAAAGATGACATCACGCCTCTAAAAGAGTTGGAAATTGCAACAACTATTCATAGACAAGTGTACAGAAAACAGTGCTTTTGATGAAAAAAATGATACTTTTACTACTGAACACTAAAGCTGTAATAGCAACCAAATGTTAAGAAAATATCAAACAAAACCAAGAGTTTACACAGATGCTGACACCTGGAGATGGGAATTTTCAAGGATGAAGGAAAAAGAACAGAAAGCAGGAAGGGAGAGGTATAAAAGTTATGAAGAAGTAAGTAACAAACGTGGGCAGGAGCACCAACCACAGAAGATAAAGGGCAGTTAGCTGATTTTATTGGAAGGATCAACATTACATACCTAATAAAAATCAAGTAAAAAAAAAAAAAATTCTAAGAAGAAAGAGAAATTGTGCATTCAAGACTTCTTGTGATTGAGTCCTACTTCAAGACATACACTTTTCTCGGAACAAACTCAAAACCTACAACACATATAAATAAAATAGCTTCAAAGTCAACACACGTGTTTCTGAAAACTAACATCTGAAATATTTCAGCCACTTTCACCGCTATCTCATCTCTAAACAAGAGACACTCAACAAAAGAGTGGCAAGGAAAAAAAAAATCAGATACACAAAGTTCTAACAAATATGAAGATAAAAACTAGATGACGGCAACACCAGAAGTCACTATCCCATCAATAAACTCCCAAGTCTGTTACCTGAACTCTACCAATTCTTCTGCTTCATGCTGAATTCCCCACTAGCACCATCAAGGCCTCCAAGAAGAGAACAGAATAACCAGGACAGAGTATTTCTCTGCTTGTACATGTTGTGCTTCTTGTTTGATTTATTAGTTATTGCAGCAAGCTCTGCCTCAGTATCTTTGTTTTTTTCTGTCAAACTGCAAACTTTGAGATGTTTTCAAAGCCATTAATGAGAATTCACATACTTATCTTCCAATATGCCTTTCAGTTTTGATTTGCTTTTTTTTTTCCTTTCACTTTAAAGAGACAAATAAGGCTGAAAAATTCATGTACCATTTTACACCTAGGTTAACAGTCAGACTTGATGAAGTGAAGGGCCTTTTCAAACCTAATTGATTTGATGACATTAATAATTGATCCCCACACTTACTCATTATTCTGGAAAGAGAAAACTAAAGAATTTACACTTTTATTTGTATTTTTACAATGTCTTAATTATAGTAGGATTGTGGTAATATCATACTATGCAAACTTGGTTGCAAATACTTTATCAGAATTCCATAAAACAGGGAAACATTTCTTCCATTTCCTTTTCCCATTACCTGATAACTAAATGAACTGTTTTCAGAATTCTCAGGGACTTCACAGGCATGGTATTCTGAAAAGAAATAAGATCTTCACAGATTTGCTGTACCTGAACCCCACTTTCCACAGAACCTGTGCAAACAAAATTTCAGCTCTTGAATCCCTCTTAGGTGTCACAGAATCACGTACATATAGCATTCTGTCACCTGAACGGGACCAATAGTTGCTTTTATACGGTAACTCACTACAAGTGTTTTGCCAGGTTTGCTTACAATGAATCTCTGTCCTAAGTTAATTAGCAAATTATTTAAAAATATAAGGATATTTTAAGGTATAGAAGATATTCTCACTACTAAACAGTTAAATCCTATATGTTCACTTTGTCTATCCATCCCTTTGATAGTGCACTCAATACATTCACCACAGTATGGCTGTAAAGCTGGAAAAAAAAAAAAAGTGTGACTGAAGAAGATACGAAATTTACACTGATATCAAGCTTCTGAACAGGTGTTACACAGAAATTAAACTTTCCTAAAGCAGACTGAGGAAAGCAAGTAAGTCAGTGGTAGAACCAAGAGATCTGTATTTCCCATGTCATTATATGATCTGCATGACTCAGTTTATTATAGGTATGAAGTATCAACTATTAGTAAAATCTTGAGGAAACCAGCACAGAAGCATAAAGTATCATTACAGTAGCTAAAAAAAAAAAAAAAAGAAATGGGCTGGGAAGTTTACACAAATTAAAAAGAAAAGTACACACCTCTTAATTTGAGAAAAGGTAAAAAGGTATAAAGAAGGAAAAGAACTTATGAACTGTTGATCACTAAGAGAAAACATGTACCATTTTGGGGGGAATATACAGTCATACTCTACGGACAGTACCTCCAATAAAGTGCTGTTATATGTGACTATAAAAAAAAAGTTTCTTTATTCTATTATCAGAAACATCAGCCTACTATCTCACATACGCATAGAACCTGAAACATCCTATTGCATCAACAGAGGCAAAAGCAACTAAAATAACAGTCATCAAAAGTGATAAATATCTTCTTTTCTTCTTCTTCCAAAACAAGCATGTTTGTTTTATTGTGCAGTCACTGCAGGAAATATTTCATCCATTTTTACTTACTGTGAGATTCTAGATTCCTTTCATAATACAGGATTCAAATGTATGGGTACAGGAAGGATTCAGAGGAATCAACAAGCGTTAAGAAAGACAACGTGTATGCTGAGTTTTCATACAGAGAGGAGGAGAAAACTCCCCTAAGGCTGCTTAGGGAAGGGATCTGCCCTCAAGTCAGCTGATACTTTTACAGGGCTATAAAAGCAGGTCAGTGGGCAAACTGAGCCAAGAGAGGAGAAGGCTGTCACAGAACGGAGCTCCTGGACTGAAAGATTGGCTTCTGTTGCCAGACTCCAGCTGAGAAAGAGCTGGAACTTAATGCTAAAATTAACCTTCACCAGGAAGCTAGCCAAAAGAAGCCTGGGCTGATAATATCCACTTGTGTATCTGGAAATACTCAGTGTCTGTCTCCTCCTCTTCAGAGACCAATAAATTCTCTGAACAAAACAGCTTGACTCTTGGACTCCTCTAAGTAGGACTCGCAGTCTTGCAAGACATCCATTGAAAAGTTTTTGCTGTCATTATATGTATTTATTGTGATAAGATTCAAAACGCAATAGGTATTTTTCAGATAGTAAATACAGTAATATAAAATAGACTAACACATAATTCCAGTCACAATACACAAAGAGGTGGACATTCATTCTTAACAAGATAATTCTTCTAAACAACTGTCAGTATATACTCAGGGCCAGATTTTCAAACTGGGGTGGTTGGGTGTGAATTCCTACATCTCACAACATTCTACATGTTACAGAGTATGACTGATCATTTAGCTTTTTTCAAGTCCAGCCCAAGTGCACATTGCAAGCCTCTGAAAATATGACCTGTATTATTTCTACAAGTTAACCACCAAAACTCATATCTCTCTCTTCAATCATACCTTTCAGGTATTGGAAGACATCTGATGATTTATTACTCATGGCCAGTTTTGTATTATTTGGTATAGGTTTTGCATGGAAAACTGCTACACTATGTCATAAGCAAGCCAGAGAAGTATATATATTCTAATATAAATGAATATGTAGAAAAAAAATGCTTTACGATACTTACAATGAAAAACATGTAAGATGAACAGGTACACAGCTTTTAGTTTTTGTCATTCCTATTAAGTCTGTATCAATTGGGAAGACTCGGGTGCCTCTGCCCAAATTTAAAAATTACCAAATATCCCATAAAAAAGTTAACAGATAGTGGAAAGAGAGAGGCAGCAGGTAAATTGTATAGACAACATGAATGGGAAATAGCACACCATGTGTACGTGGTATGCATTATTTTAAAATACACAGATATGTACAGGAAATAAGAAAAACAACGTAAGCTTAAAATAGATGACCAACCTGTTCTGAAAGCAGATTTAGGTTTTGGCATCCAAAGTGTCACAAGAAAGAAGCTAAAAAACATATTATGTAATTTTAAATAAAATTATTTCACTGTAAAATATGTTATTAACATTAGTGTACTTATTAAAGAGCCATATAGTCCTGATAAATTAATGAGAAGTATTTATCAATGAAAACAAAGCAGTAAACCAGAAACAATCTGCACCAGTAAGAGACTAAAAAGAATTTAGAAAATTAACAGAAGGAACAATTTACCATAATTTACCCCAAGTTATGATTTTATGTTCTTAGAAAAATTAAGATAGGAAAACAGACAGACATTCAGAAAAAAATGTTTCTTTTTAATTATAGAAAAGAGCCATCATCTGGACTTCTGAATAACAGGCAGAAACATTACAAGCTGTACTTCATTTCAAAGTGAAAATGTTGAACAGGCTGAGATACAGAGCGGCTGGAAGCTTGGCTTAATCCCTAGAGAAAATGCAATGTTTTCATTCACTGGAAGAATCTCCTTCAAACTCTGCTTGTGGGCAGTGGAACCACTACAATACTCTCTAGGATCCTTTCCAGGACTGTGGTCTAGGTTACACCTAGCACTAAAAAACCTATGGTAATTGCATTTCCTTCCCTATTTGAAAGCTATCCAGTCATTTAACAGATCTTGTCAATCGGATTTCATGCTACTCATTTTCTAAGTTTTAAACTGTCCAAAATAATTTCTTGTCTTTTATGATATGTTTAACTTCCGAATATCAGAATAAAAAACTAAGTTCTATTAGTTTTAGCCAGATACCTATACCTGTCAGGTCTCTAAGTATTTTTTTTTTTTTTTGTCTAGCCCTTTTATATTTAGATCATCATTCTGAAAATGAGCCATCTGAAATTAAGCATGTTTTTTTCAAGTGGGATGACACAAAGCCCATCTAGAGAGTGTATCTTTTGTTCTGCTACCAAATATTTCTGCAGACAAAATATTGATAATTTTTACTACAGCATCTCATTGCAAATACTCTTCTAAATTGATATTAATCATAGCCTTCAGCCTCCTGGAATTAACACTCCAAATTTCTTTTCCATGCTAGTCACCATTTCTTTTTCCCTATCTGCATTTAAACTTTCCGTTTTTCCTAACTGAAATACTGATGAGTATTTTCTAAATTAAAGTGTCAAAGAAGGCCATATCTGAAATGAAAATCTGCCTTGTCACTCTATGTAAGTCCCCAACATGTTCACTGTAGTTGTCCATTTATCCCTTTTCATACTTCTTCATTCAACTTCAATCAATGCAGGGATTTTTTTCATTATTATTATTACTTGAAGGACCTTTTTTTTTTCTCTTGCTGTCTTATGTTCATTCTTTCCAGATTCAATCCAGGACTATGGTTTATAATAAAATATTTCTATTGCTCCATCAACATATACATAGGCATAAACACACACCTATGTGGGCAATCCAGTTAAAGAATTAACAGAAAACAAACGGTCGTAATTGGTAGCTTCCCAGTTTTTCTTTTCTGTTTTTTTCATAGACTTTTAACTTACATACATTGTAATACTTTCAGAATATCTGTTTTGTTATTACTAGCACCACTAAACATTTCTACTGATGGCTTAGGGTTACCATTTATATCACCAGCTTGAGTGAAAGAACAGAATACCTTTATTTCCTTCCTTGGAAAGTTTAAAGAGATATTTAAAATGCTTTGCAAGGTTTGAATTTGAAACTCTATACATCTCTCATTTAAGAAACTCTTACAGTTTTGATTCCAATGGAAAGCTATAAAAGATACAAGAGTCTAGACAAAAGTAGACAAAAGCAAAATAAATGCACATTTAAACATCACACTATTCTACAGGACAGTGTAACTCAGACTAATAATTTTGTTAAAACGCTCTGGCCATAAATTACACTATCACAGTAATTATGCATCTCCTTGCATTAACAGTTTCATAATATTCCTTTTACATAGAACTGGAAGACAATATTGAATATTTTTGGTATAAAGACTTGAAAAATATAGACCGACAATTCTTTCGAGAGTTTCTGTAAGCTTTATTTGATTGTTCCAGCACATAAAGAACTCTCAGTATTCTTTAATTCAGACACTTTCAGATAAGTGTACTGCTCTTAATTCTAAATGATAAATTGATTCTATAGAATTTAAAAATCACAGACATTTCACACCTGAAGGGAAAAAAAGTGCATTTGCAGTGCTTTCAAACTGCTGTCATCTTCAGTCCTTTATTACATACCTGTTCCTACAGCCTCATAAAATTTTTTTTCAGAAATTTCCAATATTGCCTTATTTCCCATTTTTCCTGTAAAATACTCTAAATAATAATATAAATACTTCATAATAATCAATGGAGGAAAATATTTAACTTCACACTTCCTTACTCTCAGAGTAAGGAATAAGGGGGTAAACAGGCTGAAGAGAGATGAGGGAAACCCTAAAAAATGTAAAAAATCTGTAAGAGAAAAAAATTTAACATTGAAAGTAAAAGTAACAGGCCTGCCCACCCTAAATACTGTAAGTACAGAATGCCTCTATGAATTCAATACAGCTAGGTTGATTTGTACTAGAAGAGCATCCTGCCCATAGAAATTGCATTCAAGAGCCTGTAATAGAGAATCCAGTTTCACATGGTTATATTTCATGAGTTTCCTTAAGTGCCAGAGGCAAAAAGTAGGGGGGAAAAAAAAAAAAAAAAAAAAAAAAGAAACCCACCACAACAGCAAATCTTAAATAGTTAGGCAGTAATTAATCAGAAATAATAATATCCTTCCTATTGGAAAGTTTCCTTTTAGCTCCCTGGTTACAGAGGCCATCTATACTCATATATAAAGGACAGTGTAATGACTTTACATGAAAGAAATGCTTTGCAGAAGGATAATGTATCTCCCTGCTCACTTTTTTTAAAAGATGTCTTTTCTTAATCATTCTAAATTAACATATGGTCAATGTACACAGGTTTATATCAATTAAGAGTTGAAGTGCTCAAAACGTTGTTCATCAGAGAACTAGGATTCTTGTTATTATGAGATGTAATTTAATATTTGCACTATAGCTGCACAAAAGACAATGCACATATTGAGTTTCACCATTAGTTACTGCAGGCCAGACACAGTCTTTCTATGTATAAACTATCAAAGCACCACTAAACTTAAAATGAAATGTTAAACACAGCAACTTGGATGTCTTTAATCAACATCTGCTGAACAGTTTAGATTTTCTATAGCAGTAAAGGTAACACAGCAATGCTTTTATATAAATGTCTGAATAGGAAGTGGAAATAATCTGTAGTAGTTCTGTGTTTAAGATAGTTTGGTTTTGCTATGAAGAAATGTCTTTTTTTTTTCCTTCTATTTCTCACTGAATTTCCATTATCTCCTTTATCTCCTAAAAAACAGCGTGTTTGTATGCATAATTTAGCCATCAACTATAAAAAAAAATAAACAAAAACTATTGTATAGTAGATCTATGACACAGAAATATTTATTTTCTCAACCCAGTTTTTCATTAGGTTATTGACGACTGGGATTTATTAACCAGCCATACTTATTCATTTGGCTTTCTTCTTTTTTTTCTTTTTCATTTATTGTAAAAGCTTTGATGAAAGAATTCATGAAGAACACTTACTGACCCTTTGTCAATTAGAGGAAAAGTTATTGTATTTTCCTGAAGATGCATTTGGAGGTTCACCTGCTCTTGCAACATCAGTGACTGACCTCATACTATACTAAAACTGAAAATACACTTGTAGTATTTTTTCTCTGATGCATATTTCTCTGGGTTTTATACCAGATATTTAAAAGTTTATCTTAAAGAATTACACAGCACACTGAAAAGTTTCAGCAGCTGTTAGATACAGCTGTCTTTCCCATAGCATTAAGCCCGTTTAGCTCCCTGTTCACTCCTGTTACTACCTGAAACATGTGCCCCTTTCCATGGTGGGGTTTGACAAGCTCTCGACAAAACCTTCAGAAGACTGGCGAGTTAGGAGTTGTGAGTTAAGAACACTTTGAAGTCCTTTAGAGATGATGGTTATATCAAAATATACTGCATGGATTGACTACTTTTTCTCTGTAGTTCTGCAAGCATTAGATTTATTACAGAACTTAATTTTTGTCAGGCTTTCTCCTCAAGAAAATGTGCTTAACTTCAGCTATAAAATAATTCTTTTTAAAAACCTTGAGTAATGCTTAACAATGAAACTACAATACTAGGACAACACTCCCATTTTCATCTTGTTCCGTTCAGAACATAACAGACACTACTAATGGTTTGGCCTTTTTGAACGACTGAACGATGGCCAGCTCAGCACTAAAGAACTGTCAGAAACAGGGAAGAGCTTATTCCAGGGCTAAGCATATGCAGGCGTTATTTTCCACTGCTCTATTCAGTAAAGTGTTAATAAATGTTAATCAGGTATTCTGTAAAGAGTATAATAAAACTTAACCAAAACCAAGCAAATTTTCCTGTTCTGTTCCTGTGCCTTTTTCTGCTTTTGGTGTTGAACAGGTTTTGCAACAAATCACTTAAGGAATAGTGACAAATCAGCACTGCCCATCCTCCCCCTCCTTTCCCCGCTAAAAATATGGATTTCCTGCTAAAAACCCAGATTTAGCCCTTACTGAGAAATATGTCCTGCAGCACGAATTGCAGCACACGTCTCAATAAGAAGAAATGTTTGTCAGCATGAAACATTGCTCTCATCATTACAACATGCCCAAGGAAGGAGAAAAGCTCCTGCCTTGCCAAGAGGAGGCAATTCACAAGGATGATGGTATGAATTGGTTCATTTTGCCGCCTTGCCTGCAGCTAGCTGTCTATGAGGTGATGACTCTTCCCGCTCCCCAAAGCTGGAATGATTTATAGGAACTCATGGAAGGTGTTGCAATTCATACATTTCAAGTCAGAGGTTGAATTTCATTACATTTCATAAAACAACAGTACAGAAAAATTAGTAACAATTAAAACGTGCTAACAGTGAAAATTGCTGAACATATAAAATGTCATGCAAGAAATTATGTTTTGTAAATCTAAAACAACTTACAACACTAGCTCCCATGGACAGTTCACAGGAACAATTTCTTTTACAATTAAATTAGCAAACTCCTGTTTTCTATTACCTTTCTATGTAGTCTAGATTCTATACTTTGAAGTTCTTCACGTTTGTTCAGCTGCTTACTATCACATCCACCTCCTGACATGTAAAAAAGTCTGAAACTCTCCAAAGTTTTTTTTTTTTTTTTTTTTTTATAAATGAACATTCAAATCAAGCTATGTATGGCTCCCATGACAGCCACAACAAAAATTCAGACTTAACCATAGATTAATATTTTGGGACAGGTCACAGCAGATATTTCACTCTAACTTAAAATGTGCTTTTGCATACTCTCATTCCCATCTATCAACAAGCAGCAGTTGCTTTTAGGCACATAGCTTACAAATTAATGTGCACCTTTAGCAGCTTCTCACCCTCACTAAAGATCAACCATAGGCACCACAAAGAGCAAGGTATAGAAGGTTCCCATGGTGTACAGTCACTTTGGCATGGGGTTAAACACAGCGCAATAAAGGACACTGTGCCTCTCTGGGGACATGGAGATTTCTGCTGTTAAATCAAGGCATCTCTTAGACAACAAATACAGTAGGCCTAATTTTTTCTCCCAGATAAGTAAGGTTTTACACTGGCATAATTACCTTCAATAAATTTGCTGCAGATTTTTTCCTAAGTAAATGGCAAGTAGGCCTAGTATTTCTTTGATACATAAAAAAATTACACAATGTTATGCCATTTTTGTTTTTACTTTCAAAGAACTGCTTTACTCCATTCTCTTTATGTCACTTTGATCTTAGCTCCGTGCCTGGCTAGGCGTTAAAAATTGAAGTCAGGTGTGCTTGAAGGAAGTGAATTAGATTCAGATTCCATTCTAAAATTGGATTTATTCTACTCATATTCAAACATACCACTGCTGATTCTACCACCAAGAAATACATACTACTTGGCAACAAGAAAATTATCAAAGCAATCTGACCAAATTGGCACCACTAGCTCTGGCTACATCTGGTAACAATAATATGAAGGGAGAAGTATTAAGATAACAATTCTCATTTATTGTTACCATTAAACTTATCTGCATGAGTACTCTTAAGTCTTTGAACTTCATGCTTTCATAAAGCCAGTAAGAGCTCCACTCAAAGGTGAAGGTTGATACTTTTTCCAAAAGTGATAAAATATCCATTTTACTAAGGTATTAGAGTTTCCAGTCACAGACTGCTCAAACTCACAGCAATGAAATACCACCAGGAAAGCATGACTGCCAACATCAAGGACCTCTAGCAATGCATAAATTAAGGCATTGGATTCTATGCCAACAAAACAGTAGAAATTTAATATGTTACAATATTGGTAAAAACCAACTGCTAATGTATAACTCTACTTTTTATATTTATTAGGAAATGCTTCTTTTTATTTCCAGATATAACAAGCTAGGATATACCTTAGGTCAAGTTGTGGATCAGCTGTAACTGCCTATCCTACCAAGAACATGAACAAGGGCAGAGGGATCTACATAAAAAGTAGAATAAAAAGTTATTCAGCTACTACATTGTTAAATATTTCATGCACCAGACTATGACAAAAGCATTAATCTCAGTCAAAATAGGTTCAAAATCATACATAAAAATACAGTTTCTGAATCACTCAAGATTTAAAATTGTCTTCTCATGGATTTTACTGGATATAATTAACAAGCTGATAAATTTATTTTCCTAGGAAGAATTTAATAGAGCCAATTCACAATTTTCTAGCAATTTTTAGCTAAAATATGCTGAAACACAGTAAGGATAATTAATAAAAACCTGGTCTCGTTTAATAATGACCCTGCTAAGGATCATGAATAAAAATCTGGTATAATAAAAGCTACAAAAAAAAATGGTACAGTGCACATTTGAAACAGTGTACTATAACCAGGATACAGAAATATGGAACATTTGTTTAGATTCAAAATTTATTATTATTCTTTGCGTATAGGTCATCTTAATAAACTTTGAACTGTATCAGACTGACTCTTAACACCTAAAACTCCCACATGAATGGTGCATTACTTCCAATGAAAACAAATAAATAATCTAAAAATATTTTGTTTGCTAAATTTTGTAAATAACATCTTCATTTTATCCAAGCAGGAAGTAATTGCAGCCTTAACAAAAAACTCCCCAAACTAGTAGCATCAACAGCTGCTGTGCTATGCATATAGGAGTAAGAAGTATATGTAACACCTCCAAATATACTAGCCTGACAGCATGCATGGTTCCCAGCTTCACAAAAGATTACATTGGAGGTGGTGACTTACATATCCCAAAGGAAAAAGTTATGAGTTAAACATCCCCACCAATATCGCTGTAATCACAGTGGTGCCATGTAACAAAATATGGTATACAGAATAAAACAACTGTTGCTTTAAAGTATTACTTGGCAACATACTCAAGCTTGCCACTTTATATATTCTGAAGCTAGAGCTCTGCTTTTAACATACATGTATTTGTTCTACTGCAGAATATGTCTAAAATGGTCATCTAATCCAGCAGGTCTAAATTTTGGAGCCTGGCAGAGGGTACTTCCTATACTCAGTTACAACATATATAAAGAAATAGCTGCTGATTGGGAGAGGCAGTTTCAGTGTGTTCCTGTGAATCCCCCTTTTCAATCTCTGTGTCAGTTATGAAAGGTGAGAAGCCACCTGACCTCCTTGCTCCTTATCACAAATCAGTCACTTGGAATGTGGAACTTGAAAGAGCTTTCAAGAAAAAAAGATTAGCATATAAATAAGTCATACAAGCCTTTTAGGTTTGTGCAAAACTTTGTTGCATGGGCTACTTTCTGAAGGATCTGATTTTGTGTCATTCAAATGAGTTGTCAAGGATTTGATAGTAAATGTCTGGCAGGTATAAAACCGGCTGAATCTGTCATGTTTGAGACAGGAAATAATCAGGCTGCCACACAACGATACAGTTCCAAGAGCAGTGAATACACACTCTGCTCTGAGTCAGCAGGTGAAAATTCAAACAAAGAAGTTGTAACAGCAGGATACCTCTCTTGTGTAAAATTATTCTCGATTATGTTTATAACACTCTCTCTCATTTTTAATTCCAGTCAGCAGAATTCTATCACATTTCTTGGAAGGTTGTTTCACAGTAAAATATATTTCATCTCTGAAGCGATCCTGATTCTCCCTCATTCCTTTTGGGATGTATAATTAGTCATCCATTTCCCTAAATAATTCCTTTGTGTTCTTCTGCACCTCCCAAATATGACTTCTACTTTTTTTTTTGGCCCAGTCACACCATGCTTAGCTCTTTCACACTTCAAAAGAGATTTCCTCCAACTCTATTGCAAAGAAAATATTACTTTTAACACAGCTTAGAATTCCCAGCATGTGAGTTGGCTGCTTTCTTGGCATGAATAGAACTTAAGGTCTTATTTAGATAACTTTGTTAATTAGTATTGACATTTCAGAGCCGAAAGGCAGCTTCCTCCTCCTCCAGGAGGACTGGTGTCACACTAGCAGTATGAAACCCTTATGTAAGTACCTCATTAAGCTCAGTCCTGCTTTGCAAACAGCACACTGTCTCTAAAAGCTCTTCTGTACGCTATGTATAACTTGAGTCTTGAACTATTCAATTCTATTCATTTGAGTTGCCTGTTAAGAACCCTCTCAAAACCAGCTGTCATAATTGGATCTAGAATAACTTATGTTATTTACACTACAGGTTTTATCTTCTAAATTCAAAATACATGTGATCTGCACTTATACATTTACTATATCCCCCAAAAGTGATCTTTTTTTATATCTCATTTGTATATTGTACTACATATTTTAGATCTTACAACTGATTCTCTCGTCTGTATATATTAGCTACATTTAGAAAGTTAATAACCTAGAGGTTAATAATCTGCATGGTAATATTATCACTACCATCCAAAAAACTACACAAATATATGACAGCATCTCTTCAAAGCACTCTTCTTATTTCAGACTGTTTCTTGAAAGAAGTTGTACTTTTCTCACTTTCACTAACAATCTCTTACCCTATAGCTCCCAAATGAATTAAATGGTATATCCAAAATGCTGTTTTCCATAGGTGTCATATAAAGGCAGCAAAATTATTTGTTTTGTTTTTTAAGATGTTAAAATATAATTAGGATTTTTCAAACATGTAAACAAAGAGGTTCCCCTGTTACCTATTCAGAGATGCGTATTACTGGTACGTGAATCAGACCAGTTTGGCCAATTGCAGTTTGACCCTGTTTGTTGACAAATTGCATACATGTTCCTGTTTGCAGTATCTTCTGACAAGTGAAGGCCACCCCAGAGAATAGGGATGCTTGCAGTTTCAGCTGTTTATACTGAAACTTAGCAATACTTCTGAATTCTTCCAAACACCTGGTACCAAGCATCTCTAGCCATTTCATTAATTTGTCAGCTGCCGTTGATAAAGAGACCTGCTTAGACGTGATTATAGATATAAGCAGATCTCCAAACACCTTTAACACCAAGACCAGGTGCAGTCAATATTTCTTCACATACTTAAGGGTCCATGATTTACAATATACCTGGATATTCAAAAATTACTGTGTTTACAGAACTGGCATTAGATAAAACAGGTTTTACATTTTGTAATCTCATGAAACTTCATTTGAGGAATGCAGTGATTTTCTCCTATAAAGATAAGTGCTTACTTGCAAATAGGTCATTAAGCAGAAGCATGTATCCAACCATTCTCCTTTTGAAGAGTTGACTTGAACAAAAGCAGCAGTAGGAAGCAGGTTGGTGCAAATGGAGAGGAAATAAAATGCTGGGCATCTAGCTTCAGTGGGTAGAAAATTCATTGAAAGAGACAGTAGATTCAACTCATAGACTGGAAAACTTTATAATGATCATGGATTTCAAGGTGCAAGGGCCCACCAAAACTCATAGCTATAGTTTTAGGCTGGATGATCATTCAGGTTGGTTTCTTTAAGTGAATCGATACTAAGCCACGTACTTCAGTGACCTGAAAAAACTTAGAAGTGTAGTGTGTTACAAAGAATAGGAAATCAAATAACTGAAAGTGAAAATTATCAATGCCTCTGATCTTAATGACATTGTTCTCAGTGTCTCAGAACAATGGCCAAGTGCAACCAATAAACTGCACCAGTTAGGCTTGATTTTTTTCTGTATTTATTCAGATAACCTTGATGTATACCACACGCAAAGTTTAAACGTCCCAAGGTTGCATTTTATTGTGCAGAATCATTGAGGATTTGAAGACATATTAGGATCAAGAACACCACAACCTTGGTTAACAGTTGGCTATATTTAGTTCAACCTCACTTTCAGACTGCCTTCTCTGAATAACGGAACATAATTTGGCAAAGCTGTAAGCATAAGCAGCCAACAAAGTACAGTTCTCTAATAATGAGTACCCTGAATGCTATAGCCTTAAAGTGGGCATATATGATTTAGAAGAAACATTTCTTGATACAATACAGAAGTCAACAGTCACCATAGCAGCTTCGAAACATCAAAACTTCCATGTTATGCTGGAATGACTCCCTAATTTTTTTTTAACACTGGTAATCTGCAGTCAGAACATTGGTCTGTTTCACAGAACAACTAATTAGTTCAGAATTTGTCATCTCACTCCAGAAGTACAACAGAACTCTGATTTCATAATTGCAAAACCCCAGTTCACATAACAGTATACTTACAGCGTTCTGATAGAATTTAAAAAAGTTAATAATAATGACCTTTATCATGCCATCGTGACCTCTTTAAAGGATTATGAAAATCTGCTCCCAACTGATTAAACATTAAAAAAAAAATCATCAAAGGTATCTTCTATCAGCAACATGCTTGAACTTTCTACTTATTAAGATCAAACAAAGGAAATTGATCTCTTAGGTCTTCCTGGACCATTTTGGATTCAGAAGTTTCTATTTTGGTGGTGTTCTCAGCCAGAATCCCTGTATCGAGCAATAATACTGATGCAAATTTCTAAGCACAAGACTCGTTTACTCTAATATCCTCCTAATCTGATTTGATGTGAATTTCCACTTTTTTTAGAAGACAGCTAACAGTAATGCATACACTTAATTGTACAACACATGTCAATTTAGCATCAACTGGACGATATCACTTAGTGTGCACAGTCCAGCCACTCCAAGTATAGATTCCAATTATTACATGAGAGCTAAGACTTTATGACATTTCCTACAAATGCTAATTAGCTGGTAGGTTAGGGCCCTCAGTCATATAGCACTTCATCAATCACAAAGTTTAAACTATTAAAGATGGTAACTGTAACATTTTACATGAAAAGTTATGTTGCGAGTCAAAGTAGAATATTATATTAGCTCCTTTTACATGGTGTTCTTTTATAAGAGTCCCCACAAAAGAATTTCCACAAGCTGTTGTCCTAATATGATCCAGGTCTACATCCTCCACACTGTTCTTGTCTCGACAGCTACTGTTTTCAACACTGAGACCCATACTTCAGAGTATATAATTATTTTTTCTAAAATATCTAC
Organism: Merops nubicus; assembly: GCF_000691845.1. NCBI lineage: Eukaryota > Metazoa > Chordata > Aves > Coraciiformes > Meropidae > Merops > Merops nubicus. The sequence continues at coordinate 2,572 of NW_008618839.1, read as the reverse complement.
AGATCCCTAAATGACAAAACACAACAGCTATAGCCACTGTATGAAGGAGAACTTGGGAGCAAAAAGGGACACAGAATAATCTTCATCCACTTCAGCACTTCTGCCTTTCAGCCTACAAGGCGGCAATATTCACAGAACTTGCACATTCTGGTAAGAAATACATAAAGATTTCTGAGCTCTGCCCCTCTGCACGCTAAACTGACAGATATGAGGTGTAAGACTAGCTTTGCCAGGTTAAACAAGGCTATTAAAACAGCATACCCAATTTTACTGGCACTAAAATGGAACAGTGGTGCCAAAGATTCTAAAAGAAAGAAATATTAAGTAATATTGCACCTCTGACACTGACATAAGTTTATTATTACTCCATGCCAATCTACCTTGACCCAAATCCTCTAAATGCATGCTGTTCCAGTGCTGGGCCTCCCTTAAGCCTGCAAATTATACAGAATAGTGTTGTGGTTTTTCAATTTGGTCAAAAATTACACCAAAACCACTGCACAGAAGGACAATGCATTATTAGCTCACTATCTAGCCCATTACTTTTTTTCTGCAACATGTTGCCTTATGTGTGTTCTTACACCATCCCATGGGACTCACCACTGCTGTTTTACTGCCAGTGGTTCTGTTGCTTCCACACCTTTGGTAGGGAGCCCTCAACAGAACCTGTCCTGTCCTCCAAATATAACAGCTATCTAGAAAGGAAAAGAATTAGCTCCAACTTTGAAAGGGAGCTTTTCTGGTTTGGGTTTGGTCTCCTATGTATTTTTCAAAATGGCAGATAACAGTAATGTATACAAAACAAAGATTATGGAAGTCAAAACTGCATCTTTCCAGGTTACATATTCCTCCCTACTCAGTTTCAGATTACTGACAGAAGTATTTTTAAGCACTATATACAAATTTTTCCTTCTTCATTTACTTGAATGCAACCATTAAAAGAAATATTATTTTAGGCTGAGTGAAGTACTTCAGGCTGAGTGGAGAGAGATGTAGCCATTTATCTTGCATCAAGAAATGAAGGCACTAAAATAACTAGTTATTCACAAGTCCTCGTATCAAAAATAAATAAAAATGCACAGATCTAAATTTGACCCAGCATAGAAAAAAAGAAAACAGAGACAAGCATTATAATATTACAGTCAAAAGAATCTGATATCTGGAGTGGACTTAAGAATAACTAGAAGCAACTCCTTCACTTTCAGAAAGGGTTTCTTGAGAGTAAGATGCAGCCACGGCAATGTCCTGAAAGAGGGTCTGTAAAGGCAGGACAATCCACCAGTGGCCCCAGTAACTGTTTCCCCTCCCAAGTATCATATGAAATGGTCCTTGTTGCCTTCCACCCAGTGAATTCTCCACAGACACGTACGCAATAAAACCAATTTAATTTCTAAATGCTCACCACACAAATATCTGGCTGCCATCACTTGAAGTGAAAACAATAGTGGAAAAAGATGCCAAAATGTCAGAAGGAAAAGATGAGCAAAAACTGGAGGAATGCCAGAGACATGTGCAAACCAGCACAGAGTAAACGTTAAAAGCATAATTAGATTCAAGTCAAGGATAAAATTACTGTGATCAATAATTAAATACTTTTTCCATCAAAAGATAGCCTTATACATGGTTACCGTTGGAAAGTTATGCTGTCAAAACTGGAAAGAAAAGAGGTACTTTGGACAATCTTTTCCTTAAAGCACAGCATCCACTACTACACTATCTGAAAATCACTGAAAAGTGGCTGTCCAGAAGTATGACAACTAGAATACTACAGCACTAGGAATTACTGCTATACATAGTCCAATATATTTTTTAAATACAACAGGACTTAGCGAACAATCTGCCTAAGGAACTTTGCTCCCTTTGCCTTTGACATAGCAAAGACTCTGTGAGGTATGAATGCCCTGGGACACAATTTCATGTAGTGAGAACAAAATTATCTAGAACAGAAAGGCACTAATGCCAGAAAAGCTTCTTGAAAAAACTACACAGACACTGAACATCTTCCCTTCTACATGCAAGTGCTGTGGCCCAAAGATGAGACTGCATCTACTGCCAAGGATGCTAGGAAGCTCAAGCAGGCTAACCATGAGATGTCATGATCTAATAAGAACTGGCAAAATGAAGTTGAATATTTGGGTTAAAAAGACAGATTTTTTTTTTTTATTTCCCCTCCCTCCCCACCTCCCCTCTGCCCCCCAGATGAAGTTAAAAACCTGGATTTCCTTTGGTAACATACAGAATTCTCCAATTCAGAAGTGTACATCAGACATATGAAAAATAAACCACGAAAGCATCCTCTATATCATCATGTACTAGATTTATTTAAACAATAAGTGTGAATACAACAGGATGGACAATTTGATAATTTAGTCATTTTTTTTCTCTAGTCAAATTATCTGTGAGTGAGTTTAACATACTGGGAGCAAGAGGTAAGTAAAATAATGATCCAAAGATGAAAATGTGACTTAAGGGTCATTTTTAAAATTTATTTTCCAAATATTATATTCTTTTCCGATAACGAAGATAATGGTGTAATGATGAGACAGCTACAGGCTCTTTAGGAAGGACAGGC
>NW_008618838.1:0-21368 GCF_000691845.1 Merops nubicus | reverse complement strand
TGGGGTGTGGCCGCGGGTCTGTGTGTGATCCAGCGGGAGAAGGACGTGGGGACATGGGCCCTCACCCAGCTGGCGAGAATGTCCTCCGCTCCAGAGGGTGAGGCCTAAAGGTCGTCCTCTCCTGCAAAGGGCACCCAACACCTCAAAGGGCATCCTCCCCCACAAAGGGGGTCCTCCTCACAGAAAGGCATCCCCCATCCCAAAAGATGTCCTTGTCGACAAAGGGAATCCTCCTCCCCAGAGGACATCCTCTTCCCCAAAATGCCTCCTTCCCAAAAGTTGTCCTTCTCCCAAAAGGTGTTTATCCCTGTGAAGGGCACCCTCCTTCCAAAAGTGCATTGTCCTCACCGAAAAACGTCTCCCACCCCAACAAATGTCTTCTCCAAAGGGAATCTTCCCCCCCAAGGGCGTCGTCTTCCCCAAAGCCCATCTGCCTCCCTGAAGGGCATCCTTCCTCCCAAAGGGCAGCCTTCTCCCCAGTTTTCCAGCCCTGCTACCCAACCCCAGGCCTCTGCATTTGGAGAAGTCCCCTGCAGAAAGGGGCATTCCAGTGAGTTTGGCCTGGTGTCACCTTAGCCCTGAAGCTGTGGAGGATGAGGCCTCTTGTCTGTCACAGGTTTAGTGGCAGAGTGACTCAGAGTTTCTGCAGCAGCCACATGTCATGGCTGGGAACTGTGTGGTGCCTGTCCTGGTCCTGCATGGGGTGTGCACCCTGAAAACCCATGCCCCTTTGAAGCCCTTTTGAGTCCCTTTGTAAACAGCAGCAGTCAGCAAAAAGTGCATAAAATTCCCCCAGAAGGTGGAAGCTCTAGCGACCTGCAAATCTTGCACGTCCAGTAACCAGATTGTTTGCGGGGGACGGGTGTTGTTGAAGGGTAGAGATGTCTCCACTGAACCGTGAGCCTCTGAGTGTAGCCCAGGGCATGGCTGAGTGAAGTGACAGTGAGTGCTAGCAACTTGATGTGTTTGCAAAAGGAAAGGGAAGTGCTGCTTGTTTCACTCTCTCTCCAGGCTTAAAATATGCATGCTTGCACATCCCCTAAGTTATATATGCAATTAAGAAGGCTGAAAGTCTTATTAATGAGTAAATATACCCTCATTTAAAGCCACAACTGTATAAGAAATAATGTTTTTCATGGGAACAATAAATGCATATAGTACTGTGTTGGCTATGATAATGATGCAGTAGCTTAACTACAGATATAAATTTTAAATAATTTTGCTAAACGGGTATAATCCTCCATGGAGATACTCATTATGGATTCCAGCAGTTCAGCTTTAACTCAGTTATGAGCTAAACCAGGTTTAAACTAGAAGTGTCCTATTTTTTTATTATTATTGTTTGAAATCAGGAGAGTAGGAATATCATCAGTAATTTTAGCTGTTTTCAGAAATACATTATTTTATCACCATCACTTTGCTGTTATACCATCTCCTCAACCTTTTTTTGGAAAAGATTAATTTGATATTTTGTTGATGATTCTTAGAGCAACCACCTAATAGATGCACTTACTCAGGACAACAAAGAGATAAAACTATATTGCACTTGTTTTGGGATAGGCTTTAAGGATCCTGAAGCACTGACTTGGTAGGAAAAGAAGAATTTCCCCCAAGTTGCAGAGAAGAAAATAAATGCTGTTTCAGCTAACTAAGACTGCATTGGCCAATGTGTTATGGGCATGAAAAAAAAAAAAAAGAGCTCTAGGGTTTTTAACTTCCAAGGGCAGTTACATTTTGCTGGGCTTGCCGTGCAAGTGCATGTGTCTTGCCATTCCTGATCAAGCGTCTTGAATGAGATGTGGCTACACAGCATCATCCTGTCTCTTTATAAGCAAGATTTTTTGGGGGGAAGGCTCCACACTTTTCAAAAACAGCCTCAAAAGTTCCCAGTGACCTTAGGAAAATGTTGGTGTTACAGTTCTTCATGTTTTATGTGCAGAAGCAGAAAAGGACTGTGGTATCTCTGTTTTGTCCCCTTGGCATTAATTGGGTGATCCTACTTCTTTGCATTTTACTGTGCTTTGAACCTCAATTTTCAGTTTCTATTTGTAACCACTGCAGGCTGTGAAAAAAACATGTGGGTTTCTCTTTAATTGCCTCAGAGTCACAAGAGATTATTGCAAATAAGGTGTATTTTAGATAACGGAGACGTAAAATTGTCACTGAGACCAGACAGAGGTGGCTTAAGTTCAGTCTGGCCTGTTGAGTTCACTGTTTCTGCTCTTCAGCTGTAGTTTATTTTACCTGTTCAAGCAAGGTAAAAACTCCCTGTGCCTTGTCTCCAACAGTAATTCTGAGTTAATTACTTTCATGGGAAAAACCTCCCTGGCTCACAAGCACTGACATACCTGGGTTTGTCAGTGAAATACAGCCTTGAATTAGTACCACTATGTGTGAGACACATGGGACGCCTTTGTTTGTTGAAGGACTTGCCCTTTATTGTTACACTTAAGCTGTTACCTGCTCTCTTGAAGCCAAAATGTTATCATATTTCTTGTAAGACCACCATAAGTTGCATTTTATCAGTGTTTTACGAAGCTCCTGAGACTGAGGGCAAAGTCACTCAAGGAGGGGCCAAGTCAGTGTGGTGGTTTATTGTTCCCAAGGGGAGTGGCCGGGCTAGTATCTTCCTGATAAATATAGCACACACTGATCTCTTTTATAAGGTAATTGAAGTCACTATTCTGGGGGAGAAAAACCTCAAAAATAAACAGTCTAAATCTTCCAGAAAGTGAATAGCTTTCTGCTGGCTTGAGTTGAATCAGCTCAGCAAGGGATCCAGTGCTCACCAGAGCCAGCCCGGGGATCGGCACGGCCAGCAGAAGTTGCATGGGAAAAAGATAGCTTTTCCTTTGGTGGCAATAGATGTGAAGATGAGCTCACCAAGTGTTCAATCCTTATAAACAGAATTTTGGCAAATGGAGACTAATAAAGCTTTATTTTCAGCCTGTCCCAATCCTCACCGCTTTGACTTGTCACTGCCTGTACAACTAGAAGTGTTGTGTGACCATATTGTGAAGTGCTGTGAGGAAATGATCTGACTGAAAATAATATTGGAAGCAAAAACCCCAGGGGTAGTTGTTATTCAGTCAGGTCAGTTCCCTTGTCTGGGGGCTAACCATGATCCGAGTGGTAATGAGGCATCCACAGCTTTAAAGGAGACAACACAAAGATTCCACGCCTGGAGTGCTTCACAAAAAGCTCCTTTTAGGGTAAAGTGAACTGAGAAAAGGATCAATCCTTGTGCACAAAAGCTATCCACTTATTTCTGATATAGCTAATAAAAAAACGATATCTCCTTACAAACCCTGCTGCACTTTTCTCAGTGCCATCACCCCTACTGCTCATGAAGCTGTTAACATGGTAGAATGGAACTAATTTTTAAAAGATACAGAAGCTAAGGATAACTGAGTTCGACCTTTTCCTTTACCTGCTTGGGAACAGTGCAAGAGTACAAGCATTGTTGTGGTCCTGTGTAGTCTCTGAAATTAACTCCATACTGAGACAGTTGTTGCTGTTCTGCAGATGGCTCTCTGCAAAAGCAGTGTCCTAATTACATGCCTTTAAAAAGTCAAGAGCTGTACTCAAAGACTTATTTTTCAGAGCATTAATTCATACATGATCATTGTCTCACTATAAAACTTGACCATTTTTTTTTTTTACTGCAGGGTACTTAAACCAGCTTAGCACTGTATGCTCCCATGCATGATTGAACTCATCCTGTTTACCTCAGAGTGAAACTGCAGAGCCTTGCTTCTGGAGGGAGTTAGGAGTGGGGAGCCTAATATATCTTCACTTGTTACACCTATAAACTTGTTTGTTTGGGTTTCATTTTAAGGGAAGATGCTATATGGAACAACTCAGTTGCTAGCAATTATGGGAATCAGTTTTGTGAACAGAATGAACAGGATGATTTCACAAGTGTGTATGTACAGCTTGATGTACAGCACTTTACCTTGGCAATCTAAATTACTGATTGATCTAAATGACTGAAGCTTGTAGCTGTCTGGGAAAAAAATGTCGTTTTTCAGAAAGTTGGTTTGGTTTTTTTGGGGGGAATTCCAATGCAGGAAATAATAATAAAACAAACAAAAGCTGTGTGTATGAATCATAGAATCATAGTTTAAATGTGGTTTTTTAGAATTTTTTTTTCTTTTCAGTGGATTTCCTCAAATTCTTTCAGTGTATTTTCTTTATTGGCTCAAGGGGGCAAAAAGGTAGTTTTCTGAAGTGCTACCACTGTCTGAAGCCTAAATAATAATAATCACAGCAATAATAAGTAGTCTTAAAGTGGGACAAGCATATTCTGAGCCTGTGGTTTAATGATCTGGTGGATTCTCTGAAAGAATCATCCCTCCACTAACACGACTGTCTGTGGTGCAGCATAGTGAGATGCACTGTGAAAATTATAGAGCTGAATAAAAAACCTGCAAAAATAAGGTGGGGAAGAAAGAGAAATGGGAGGGTATCTTTAATTCAGAATGATTTACCAAAGTGGGCTTTAGCATGTCTCCAAACCAGTTGTGCTGGTCCACCTGGAAGACAATCTTGCTGAAGCACAGGGCTAGGAAGGAGCTGGAGATAGGGGTTAAGAAACCCTGCTCACCGCAGTTGCTGCTGAAGCACCCAAGTTGTAGACGGACATTGATGGAGGCTGTTTTTTCCTACGGTACACTGAAAGGTTGGAAATCGTAGAGGAATCCAATCCCGTAAGTGAAATATAAATATCACCTTTCAGTTAGTTTGACTGGCTTTTGTCCACTGATGACTTATTTTTAATTCCAACTTTTTCTGAAAGATGATACACAGAATACTTGACTTCATAGTCTGTTGTGCATGTGTACAAATATAAATACCTTTGTTCCTGGAAAAGCATGTCTTAATTTAAATGCTGTTGAATTTGCACTCCTACCCAGAAAGTTAGGAAATTTGAGTGGAGGCTTCCTGGAAACTATTAGTTTGGTTATTGTAATGAGTATTAAAATAACAATGTGATTCCATGTTGATTAAGACACTATAAAAATATCCATCTAATGTTCAGATGAGGGCAGAAAAACGGGAAATATTGCTGTATTCAATATAAACATGAAAATCCCATTATCTTCAAAACTACCAGGAGCTCAGTAACTTTAATATAGAGAACCCTGACTTTAAAATATTCTTTCTTTCCGGTGCTGAAATTTATAGAATATTATAGCTTCAAGGAGACAAGGAGGTATCAGTTGAATGATTGGATCCAGTTTGGAGTAGCTGCTCCCAGAAGGATGTGGCTGAGCTGCTGAGAGTCCAGAAATATCTCACCCAGAGCACGTCTAGCCTGTACTGGAAGACATAAACTGGTACTAAGTGGATAGTGACCTCTTGGAGAGCCCTCCAGCCCTCTAATTCATTGAAAGAAGGTGAAGAAGATCATAAAATTAAAATTACCTTCTCAGAGTTGCCTTCACTAAAGAGAATTGCCATTTTTTGGAACCATCACATTTCATATACAAACATTTCTATCCAAGTGCTTGGTATGTATGAGCATTTTAACCTTCAAAGGATAACGGGTTTTGCAAACCTGAAATAATTCATTATCTGCACAACTCTGTAGGAAAATATCATTATTTTCACTGTTAGGAACTGGGGTCAAAAAAAGACAGAGGAGTTAAATTAATCTAGTGTCCTGCAAGTTGATGTTACAATAGATGAATCAGGTGGGAAATTGGATGGCCATAAAAAGTAGAAATCCTGATAGAAATACAGCTGTATCATGTTGAAATAAAGCAATAATAAAAAAACCTCCAAGAAAATCCATTATATTTAGGCTTTCCAGTCAAATTTCAAGCAGGCAAACAGACAAATTGGTAACACATTTCCCTTTCCTGCCATTTGTTTGCAGTTTGATGTTCTGCTTTAGCTGCTGTAATTGCAGGCTGCTGGTGCAGAGCACAATCCTTCTCTGCTGCTTCCTCCCTCCCTCTTCTGCCAGTCCCAGCAGGTGCTCTTGTGGTATCAGAGCCAGAGGTTGAGCAGTAGCAGGTGAGCAAGTTGATCAGACAAAAAAACCCTTAACATCCTCTCCCCAGAAAGGAATATTTTTCATTGCATTCACTTACTGAACCTGTGCCTAGATAGTCCCTGGGTCTGATGGAAGGCAGGAGAGAGGCAGGCAGGAGCTGGAGGAGGGGAACAGCAGCATCTCTTCTGCTAGTCATAGCAGTGGATTTGTTGCAGTGCTGAACTGCAGTCCATAATAGGCCTAATTAATTCATGATCTAACCTACTTCTCCCACATTTTCTTATCCTTTTTATTCTTGTTCTTACATTATGCAAGTCAGCAATTTCCTAAAAGCACTGGTTTGCACAAGGTTCTGCCTATTCCAGACAAAAGGATATCCACTCAGTGCTGTTCTGAGATGGGGGTTTATGTCCCAGCTCTTGAGGGGTGCTCCACTGTCCATTAAGAAGTCAAATCAGTTTTGTGCCATGGAGGTGAGCGCTGCCTCAGTCACAGTGGGAGGTGAGAGCTGCCTCAATGACAGCAATGCTAAGTTTGGTCATTAATGCTCAGGTCCTCTGTGCATACACCCATGTGACTTCTGGAAGCTTGAATCAACCAGAAGGCTGTTAGAATCACAGAATCATAGAATCCTTTAGGTTGGAAGAGACCTTAAAGATCATCAAGTCTAACCATTAAGCCAACACTACTAAGTCCTCTGCTAAAACAGAATCAGATCTGTCAGGGTTGGAAGGGACCACAAGGATCACCCAGTTCCAACCCCTCTGCCTTGAGCAGGGACACCTCCCACTAGATCAGGCTGCCCAGAGCCTCATCCAGCCTGGCCTTAAAGACCCCCAGGGATGGGGCCTCAACCACCTCCCTGGGCAACCCATTCCAGGGTCTCACCACTCTCATAGGGAAGAACTTCTTCCTCACATCCAGCCTGAATCTGCCCACTTCCAGCTTTGCCCCATTCCCCCTAGTCCTTTCATTACCTGATATCCTAAAAATGGTTACTGCCTGGTAGGGGCTGGTGAACTGAAGGCACCCAGAAGTCATTCCTGTGCTTTATCAGCCACTAAATTGAGACTGAGCAAGATAAGCTCCCACTCAAATGCCAGCGCTTCTCTTTTTATTGCTATGTATTGCTGCCTGCAGACCATGAGAAACCTTCCAGTACCATATCACCTATGCTCTTGTTTGAGAAAGAATGAAAAAAACAAAGGGCATTTACAATTCTAGGTGCCTAGTGGACACCCTTTCTATTATTGCTACATATAACTCAGCTGAAGTCCTGCCTATTTTCAAATGAGGCTGCAAAGGGTGAATACACATATTCAACTGTGTGGTGTGACCTCAAAGCCAAATGCCAGTTAAACTCTGTGTGTACCAAAGAACCATATGCATATGCTAAATATTCATTATTGCTTTTTCAACCTGAGTTTTGAAAACAAACATTGGGTGTTTTTTTTTCTTTTTTTCTTGTGTCTTTTTGTTATTTCTTTGCTTGTTACTCCAAGCTGCCTTGTGGATTATACAACTGATTCATTTTAAAGTGTGTCAAGAGCTTGTCAGCTTGTAGCACTTTTTCTGAAATGCTGCCAACCCAAAACGTTCCATTTTTCGATCAAATCTGAAGGTTGGCAGGAAAAAATATATAATGTGTTCTCCAAGAAAACTTTCTGTAATTGCCTTTGTGTTTATCACCAACTTCAGTCTCTAATTGGTTTTTACTCCTTTGGCACCAGGGCCATAAAGATATGGAGCCTGTCTTGGACTCTTTCACCTTGTTTTACATGTGAAATTAAAAAGCTTTTTATCTGAGGCAGTTCCTCGGGTCTGTAGGGACACAGATGCAATCAGACTTCAGTCCAAATTGCAGGTTTTGCAAGTGCACTTTGGTTGTCTCCATTTAAAGGAGATGGAGTTTATTATCAGCTCAGCCATTAGCTCCTTGCATGCAGACAATGCAGGAGACAGCCTTGCTGGTTGTTGGTGCAGGTGGGGAGGTGACACCAGAGAGAACATGTGTAACCTGAAGCCAAATGGCTGCTGGCAGAGCAGCAGATGGGCACATGCTGGCTAAGTCAAAATTCATTTTGGAAATCAGAAGGCGGCTCCTAACCTGGAAGCAGCTGGGTTATCCCAAAGAAGTGGGGAGAACTGGGAGAGCCTTTAGAGTGGAGCAGAGTGAAGGATTACAGGGTGCCATGTTTGCCACAGCCCACACTGGGCTCAGTGACCCAAAGGCACATCTCCAGTCTTGCAATTCTATATGAATAAGCAGGCGTGCAAATAAAACATATTAAAGAGTATTTTAAGGAGCCTAATTTAGATGCCTGGTTTGAACTGCCCTTTAAAGGAGCCTCTTTCTTTCTGCTCCCACTGTTTCCCACAGTGAGAGCCTAAAGAATCACACTAACATATACCACCAGGTTTAGAATTGCCTATTTTATGACTGGTGCTAAGAAAATAACATCAGTAGGCTGTTCATTTCTGTTACTCAATAACTGATCATTTTCTTTCTTTAAAGAGACCAAAGTTTCTCTTCAGAGAAAACCCTAAATGAACTAGTGTTGACTTTAATAGAATAAATTGAGTGTCAGAAGTGGCTGCTTCTGTTTTTAATCTTTATAGCAACTGAGTTAGTTGTCTTGAGTCTGTCTCATTTTTAAACATGAGACTTTTAGCTATGTATACATCTGAGAAACTTTTAGGAAGACATGTCATGCATATTCATTTATTTTTCTTATTAAAAAAAAAAAGGAAATGTTCTCAATTTTCAAATGTAATTTTCTAAAATATTGTTAACAAAAATTTTGTGTCCAAGATGCTTAAAAGGAATGTGTACCTATTTTGAGATGACTTAAAACATGCCAATGTTCTGAAATTATGCCACAACAGTCTTTGGAACATCAGCACACAAATACACAATATTTTGGGCGTTATCTGCATTAATAGAGTTGCCTTAACTTCTTTAAATGTAAAATTACAATAATGAATTGTCTTGTGTTGCTCTGAATTGGCACACCTGCATTGCGTGCTATGAGATAACTAACAGGAGGCAAAGGTGGTTTGCTCTGACTGCAGCTATCATAAACTCAAAATATAGTACAAAACTAGGAAGAGTCTGTCTGTTAAAATCGACTGTGTTAATGAGCCAGGGAAGGAGGGGGCAACAGTGGGGCAGAGGAGGTTTCAGGGCTCCAAATTTGAGCCTCTTTTGCAGCTCATGTCAAGTGTGAGCCAGTTCACCCAGGTGGAAGTGGTACCATGTTGAAAGCAGAGGGACTTGCCCCAAAACCTCATTTATCTGTAGTGCAGCAGATGTGTCTTAATGACCACAGAGCAGATGCGCCACCCACGCTGAGCTAGACCTCTGCCTTTTTTGCATTCTCATTTTCAGAAACACAGTCAAAAATTATGTCTTTTACATGACATTTTCTGCCAGCAGTTGAAGTCACAAGTTACAGCATCATCTGAGCCATAGAAATTATAAAACTAACATCTCTATTTTTTCTCTCTCTTCTGACCAGTGTATTTTGTTTTCTTTTTGTTTTCTTATTTTTTTTCATCACGCTGTTCTCAGTCTTCCCCTTCTCATTTCTGCTTTGATTCTTCTTGGCTTGTTCTCTCTTGCAAGCAATCTTTATTGGAAACAATATCAGACCTGTTACAGAGCTGCAGGGCTTGCTTGCATTGAGTTTAAGATTGCTTCACACCACTTTGGGTAAGAGTCTGAGGGCTAGTTTCTTTCTATGTCTTTGTTTGTGCTCCCCATCTATTGACTCTAATTATTGTATCACCTAGTGCATGGATAATCACAGGGGACAGAGCACAAGGGTTAAGAATTGCCTCTTTATCTTGTTTTTGTACAGGACCTGCCCCAATAGAATCCTACAGCTTTTAGATACTGTTGCACTATAAACAATGCACTATTTAATGCATTTGGTTTATTGGATAACTGTGTGTAAGATTGCAAATGCCAAAGCAGGAGAAGAAGGCTTCTGGAAGACTGGATATTCACTTTTTCTCCAGATTTTAGCCCTACAGACCTGACTGTTTTCAAAGTGATAACGTTGTGTTGATCCACATTCAGCAGAGACTTTACATTGCATCACATAGTGGAAATCCCCGAGTGTCTTCCAGAGGCATGTGCAATGATGCTCTCATAGGGAGGTTACATTTATTTACACTGACCCTAGTTTCTAAAACAGCAGTATGGAGGTGGAAGGAGAGGAATGAAGCCTGAAGCACTAGGCCACATCACAGTACATTTTCTTGGCATCTAACCTCCATTTTACAGGAGTATAATCAGTTGCATGAAGTTGCAATCCGGAGCAGGGTCTGGCCCATCTGTTTAAGAGAGAGTATAAATCCATATTCTCATCCTGCCTCACAGTACACTGACACTGTGCATGAGAAGTTAAAAATGCAGAATGCATTCATGCAATCGCAAGGTTTTTACCAACACAGAAACCTTGGAAAGACACTGGGGAAAAAAAAAAAAAGTCTTCCAGGCTTGCAAAAAATATCACTTGATCCATAGCTATCCAAATTTATGATAACTTCAGTATGGTAATTCCAAGACCACAACTGATTTGGACACACACAAGTACAGTGGTAGAAAAGGTCCCTTTCTGAACACTGACACTATTTTAGGAAGCATGGGGATTTTTTTTTTAAGTAGTGATGAAACCAAGCCTTGCTTAAACAATGTGGACATCATTTCTGGTTTTGCACTGCGTACATCAAAATCCCCCTCTGGTTTCCTGGTCACTGAAGTAACCAGTCGTTCTCCCCAGGTAGTCCACAAAACAATTTTTTTTAATTTTATTTTATTTTTTTTTTGTGGTGTTGAATGCCTGTTGAAATGTCACTTTCAGATTTTGGTGTTATTTGGAATAATGTTAACACTTTTCAGACTGAAAGAAAAAACTCTTGTCTCCTCTGACCTACTAAATACTCCTTAGCACTGCAGTTATCTAATCCTGCTTTTAAATCAGGTGTCTGCCGCTTCTCAGCAATGGGAGATAAGGTAGAAAAGTTGAATATGCTCAGAATTTTTGAAGCTTTATTTGGGGTTTCCTCAGTGGGTTTTGCACTGTTTTGGTGTTGCAGTTTATGGATGAGATAATTTTAAAGAGCAGTCAAGCTCAGCTCACAATTGATGTGCATACAGGGCAGCATCTGCTTACTAAACATCTGTATGTTCACCAACTTAGAGCAATACTTGCATTCTCATATGCGTAAGGTTGCATCTGGGGATTTTGCTGTTGTGGCCCAAAGCCCCTGCTCTCTGTGGGAGCAGTGAGCCTCTTTCTAGAGGAATACAGAATGCAAGGAAAGGTTGTACTCCACATCTCCTTCTTTCTTTTCTTTGAAATCTGCTGACATCTGCTGAAGTCACTGGCTCTAGGGTTTGTGAAGGCTTGAACTAATCTGTCTTCTTTTTCTCCCTCCACAGATATGTCAGAAAAAACAAATCTTAGCAGAGACTTACTCAGCCTTCTGCTTCAACACCAAAGCCTCCCCAACGTTATTCAGGTAGAAAGTCTCTGACAATAGGTCCCTGAAAGAACAGAAGACCAAGTCCATGCACAGGGAAGCTCATTTTTCTGAGCAACGGCATGGAGCAGGGATTTCGCAGGCTTTGATGAACAGCACTTGGGGACTTATCTTCCACCTGCCTGGAAAAGAAAACATCCAAAGTGTGTAGGATTATGGGATGATTCAGATTGGAAAGGACTTTGTGCATGTCTACTCCAACGACCTGGCCAAAGCAGGATCAGCTCTGAATGTGGTCAGGTTGCTCAGGGCTTTATCCAGCTGGGTCTTGAAAACATGCCAGGACATATTGTGCAGAAACTCTTGGCCCCGTCCCATGGCCTCACTGTCCTTATGGTGAAAAAGAACTTTTCCTATTATTCAGTGTGAGTGTCTCCTGCTGTGTGTCATGCTCACGCCATACACTCCTGTGAGGACCTTGACTCTGTTTTCCTGATGACACCACAGAGAAAGCCTTGCCCAACATTTTTCTGCAATGCTGTTAGAGGGCAACGAAATGATACAATTTAACCCCCAACAAATGCACTGGGCACATGATGTTTGCCTTATTTAGAACTGCAGTCATCTGTTTATGCCATATCCATGGTACCACTTGGAGGCAGAATGACACTTGTGAGAGCTCTTTTGAGTTTTAAAGTCCTGAAATAGCCTGAGGACATGGGAAAGCAATCAGCCCTCCTTCACTGGTGTGGCATCCTGTGGGCAGGAGGTGCTTTCTCCACTGCTGGGAATGGGGTCAGCAGACACTGACGTGCACCTGGACTGCTGGCACTGACCTCCTCCTTCTGGGCAGAGAGTAGTCCAGCTAGGCCCTGAGACACATCTCTCTTGAAGTATGTAGTCAGGCTTGGTCTGACTAAATTGAAATTCAGCTGAAATACAGTGACCTGTAGTTGTCAGAAGAGAGCTGGGACATGGGTTCAGCAAAAATGCCTTTATTTACTGGTGTGTCCCACTAGCCTGGTGGGATTATCTTGTGCGTGCTGCTTTGCTTTTTGGATGGCCTGAGGTCTTGGGGTGGAGGGGATATTGTAAGGTCCGTACTGTCAGTATTTTCTACCTGACAGTGAGTGCTAGCAACTCGATGTATTTGCAAAAGGAAAGGTTAAACCTCCGTGTGACACAGTTACAAAATGAAGCAAGAAACCCCAGCTGGGAGGTTTATACACAGATTGATAGTGTAAGCAATTGTGAATCTGCAGCAGTTTTGCAAACAGTGACCAGATCTCCCCCAACTCAGGGACAATATTTCTGTTACAAGGCTGCCCTCCCCCTTTCACAGGAGAGACAAAGTGCAATCCCTGCTCTGGACTCTCCAAAGACTCATTTATATCAGAAGGGAGTGAATACAGCTGTCTACTTCATTTTACAAAAATAAATTACACTTCTGTCCCAAGAAGCAAGTGTTAAGTGATCCTATCGTTTCTTTGCCTACCTGCTAAAAGAATCAGAAGAGTTTAGCCTTCTCTTTCCCCGTGTGAAGTGTCCATTCATGCTCTTCACACTCTCTCTTGCTTTGCTACTTGTTTCTGTACCTCCTGAGTTCACAACTTCTTTCACTTGCATCCTCTTGTCTTCTGGGCAATTACTTCCCTGCCTGTGGAAGAACTGAATGCAAACTGAATGCTGGAGCATTGCTGAGTGTTCAATGATGCCACATCCTACTGCAAAGTTAACATAGATACACAAAAACATGGTACATGTGTGATTGTGTGAAATATTAGAATATTTAAGCAGTCAGGATCGCTTTTACAATCCTGAGATTTCTTCTAACCTTGTAGGAAGGATTTGGTAATCATTAGCACTGATGATCAGAGGGCTGGAGCACCTCCTATGAGGACAGGCTGATAGAGATTTTTCAGCCTGGAGAGGAAAAGGCTCCAAAGAGACCTTATAGCAGCCTTTTAGTACTTCAAGGAGGCCTACAGGAAAGCTGGGGAGGTATTTTTTACAAGAACATGTAGTGATAGAAGACGGGGTAAAGACTTTAAATCAAAAGAGGATAGATTTAGATTAGATATAGGGAAGAAGTTGTTCACTGTGAGGTTGGTGAGGCTTGGAGCAGGTTGCCCATAGAAGTTGTGTATGCCTCCTCCCTGGAAGTGTTGAAGGCCATGTTAGCTGGGGTTTTGAGCAACTTGGTCTAGTGGAAGGTGTCTATGCCCATAGCAGTGGGGTTGGAACTAGATGATCTTTAATGTTGTTTTGAACCCAAACTGTTCTATGAATTCTCAGCTAAAATCTGTGAAATGCAGCACTTGCCTTCATTTTAGGAAGGTCATAAAGAAATTTGTTAGCCAATTGGACAAATAATTATTAAGCAAGAGGCTGTCTAGAAAAACAAGCATATTGCAAACTAAAGGCTTTCTCATAGCTGGTTTCACAATATGATTTGTGTGCTACAGGATGACGTTCAATTCAGAGTTTTCACTTCACTTATTTAGTAGCAGTTGGTTTTGTTCTGAGTTCTGTTGTTAAGCAAGCATTTAAAAAAAAAAAAAAAACCCAAAAAAAACCCCCAAAAAACCCAAAAACAAACAAATAAACAAACAAAACAGAATCAGAAGACCTGGAAATATGTTATCAGCATTAGAACAACTCCTTTACTGGTTGTCTATAATTGCTGATTGTTAGCTTACAGTTGAAGTTTGAGGTGGTGGTTGGGTTGCATCTTCTGCCTAGGTTGCCCATAGAGAAAGCTTACTATTTTTGTCCATGAGAAAGCTACAGAGTTAAGGTCTGAGTGGTTTCATAAGGCAGAAAACAAAAACAGGAAATTACCTTAGGGAAGAACAAGAAAGACCAGCATTTTGGGTTTAGGTATAACCCTTAAAGAAGATTGAAGATTGATTACTAACATCTTGAAAGAATCTGGAGGCGGCAGGCACATGATACCTGATTACACAAAAAGATATTTGGGACAAATAACAGGTGGGAGAAAAAAGGAAAAAAGGTATAATTTAGGGCTCTGTTACCCAAGACACAGCTTTTGCCAGAAGCCTCTAGGAGAGTGGCTGAAGTTTCATGTTCATCAGCATGAACCATGGTGTTCAGACAATCCAGCTGCACAATAAAATTAGCTTAAACATTCCAGACATATATGAACACAAGCACATTTCCACATATCTATGGAAATGTTTAATAAAGTTTGATATATCTCTCCTCAAGAAGGAGGTACCTATGAGACGTTTGTTTTCCAAAAACAGTCAGTAAGAATGCTATGCATTTTCTTCACCCTAAAATACTGTGTAGCATGGAAATGCTAAAGTGATACTGAATGATACCTGAATTCCTGAGTTTTCCAGGCAAACTGCTGTGTAGCCCTAGAGAAGCACAGAGATGTTTATGTGAGCAGAGGATTCCCCATGTCTTGTGGGAGATGTTCTCCCTGCCTGACCTGAGCTGTTGCTCCCTCCTTTGCAAAAGCCTGGTGCATACAACAGTAAGAGTGCGGTGCTGAGCACTGTTCCAAAGTCTCAGGCAAAGCAGAAAGCATGGGGTTTAAAATACTGTCCTCTAGCTGTGGAGAGAGCTGCTGCTGAAAGGGACTAAGTAACAATTCATCCTGTAACACCCACTTCTTTTATGTTCTTGGCTTGCAAGAAGTAGCTGTGGTTACCCAGCAGTTAGGCTGGACACAGTCTATTAGGTTAACATGAAGTTAACATTTGCACTGTGTGTGGGTGGAAGCACAGGGGCTTGGAATCATAACCACAGAGTAAAATGTCTCACTATGAGAACTAATCCTGAAAGCCTTTTCTTTTTTCTTTTTGTATACAGAAAAAAAATAATAATTCTGAAGCAATATTAATTCTAAGGATCTCTGAATTTATTTCATGCAATCTTGCTGAAAGGTTTTCTACTCAGACTGAATTTTGGCAGGATGTTTGATAGAATGTGAACTCAGAAATGAAGCACACAAAGATAAAGAATCTGGGCTATTTGTGTTAGAACATCTGAACTCTTTCTAGTAGTACATGAAAGCATGTAATTAACCTCTTCTCTGAATTGTTATTTCTCCTTCTAGTTATTCTCCTTCCTCTGGCATGAAGGTTAAGAGTGGATGTTTGTTTTGGCAGAGTGGGGATTTTTATTTTTTAGGGAAAAATTGTGCTTGTTAGGTAAAAAACTCTAGATCTGGATGTTCCCATGTTTTTTGCTTTCACTGGTACAGAAAGAATATGAAACACCAATCCACAGGAGATTTGTAATGCTCAAAAGCAGAAGCAAAAAGACAACATGGCTATTGGATGCCTGGTGCAAACTAGGTATGAGTTTGCCGTTGCTGCCCTGTTCATTTAATGCTATCTCATTTTGGGAAGAATTAGAGAACTGTGTGGTTGTACAGTTCATGGACCTTGTTGAGCATGTCAGAACGCCCTATTTGCTACTGGATCTTTGTCTCATGGAGATGGAGTCAGATCACCATGGGCCTTTGATGTCTTCCAGGGTACTAAGAACATGCACTAACCATTGGTCCAAGGGTACAGCTGGGAAAGACTGTTTTCAGTTTAAATACATTTCATTGGTTCTGTTTCAAAAAATAAAAAGAAACATATGTTTTTGTGAAGAATGAGCTGCAAGCCCAGACTTTAATGACAAAATGATCTACTTTTTAGATAAAACATGCAGTTATGAGACACAGAGTCATTTGGGTTTTGGAAAACAAGCTGGAGACAAGACATCAGGGAATGTCTTCCTCCTTTGAAGTGCTCATGCAATTCTCATCATAACAGTGAAGGCCAGACATACATGGCAGAGAGATGTGTTTAGCAGAGCACAGCTTCCATGGCAACTTCATATGTAGTGAAGTCACATAAATTGGATGGGTGGAGGAAGTGGGTCATGGAGGAAGGAAGTCTGACTAAGTCACAGACTCCTCATGTGCCTTTGTACAAGTCACATGTAAGCATGCAAGTTCACCAGCTGTGGAGCTGGGCAGTGCTTTAACATTTTGATCCATCAGGGGAGAAATAACAGTAATTTTCAAGCAGAGGTGTTCTTGTAGTTGGTCCCAAACAGGGAAAAATGATAGGAGAAAGTGATCTCTTCCTATTACTTGAGAGCCAAAGACTTCTCCAAAGATGCATACTAATTTATCAAAAGCATAGTCATCCAGCTGTGTCCAGCCCATCACCTACACTTCCCAGAGACAATACTTAGCATTTATACTGAGCACCAAAGAGTCAAGCTACATACAGTTATGGTGTCCCCACTAGCCAATTCTGTTCAATACTTTTAATAGGTTTTCTCAAGCTGTTGCCTATTTGTTTTTCAAGCAGCATTCAGCTGTTTTCTGACTATGCTAACATAAAAGATAAAATTTATTAATTCACCAATTTTTCATGCATATGCACTAGCTTAGCTGCAAATAAAATATTTCTTGGAACCTGACAACTGCCTTCATGCACGCTGATGATCATTGCAGCATAATAACAGAGACAGGAGAAAGGAACAAGGGCTAAGCTTTAAGTAGGAAATAAAGAGCAGAGGTTTATTAAAGTAGCTTTTCAAAATGAGGGTTTAGTAATGAACTGGGAAAAGGGGCAAGGTAATTGCAGCCAGATAATTGCAAATATAATAAATAGGTTAGTGTTTCTTTTTCACATAACTTTCCAGAATTTGTTCAAAATTGAAAAAAAAAAAAGTGATGCATGCATCTTACAAACCCTGCATTTATGATTAATAGATCTAATTACAGCTAATATTGCTCCTCAAGTCAAATGACTATGAAATAGGCAAAGGCAGTAAGCTAACTAGCAGCCAGGATTCAGAGAAGAACTCTCATCTGAGGCATTCAAACCACAGCTTAATGCCTTGTGACTTCAGGAGGATGATTAACTCTTGGTTCACAGTTCTAAGAACAGCCAACAGAAGCCACTTCCTCTTAACAGTGCTGATATACGGTGCACAGCCTACAGGCAGAAAGTGTCTATCTTCCATGCTTCCCAGAACATTTGCAAGTTCATTCTACTGTCCTTTGCATTACTTTTGCTCATACGCTTAGATTAAAGAACTTCCTTCTTTTGCTTATCATAAGACTCAAATCTTGTCACATTGCTGGCAGCGCTTTCCTGTCCACTCTAGGGAATTTGCTGACTGTAATTTTGATATTGATATCTATACCTTTTTTTTACCAGTGTTTTACAAGCAACATGATGAATGCTAGATTGTAGGAAGCTACAAGTTTGCATGCTTAAATAAGGTACATAGATTAGTAAAATATATTCCTACCTTTTGTCAGTGGAGAAGAAAACATCAGACAGTAACTCATCCTAGAATTCAGAGGTTGTTATTGACTACAGACAACACGGATGACCATGTGTTTAGCTTGAGTGTATAAATTAAACTATCTGTATTGATAAAGTAATTATCAGTTACTAACTCATTTTCACACTGTTTGGAGTTGGCCTTCTCTGCAGCAGATGTTTCATGGGGTGAGCTAGTTGAAATCATCTAAAAAAAAGCCCAGGAGTAGAGAGAGCTAACCAGTAGTACAAACCATATAGGTCCAGTGCTTCAGCTTGCTTTTTGTCACTCTGTTTAGCAGCACAGATGTACTCTTAGATGCTTAAAGATGAGTGAGATGGATGCAGGGTTCATTGCCCTTTGGGGCTGTGTTGTCCTTTATTTGGGTGTAGTAACTGCAAACACCAATGATTTTCTGCTTCTCCTTGAACTCTAAAACCGATGGTAATCAGTACAGGATGTTTCCACCCATCTGAGCTATTCCAGAAGTTATTCCAGGGGGATTTCTAGGGCATTCCTTTCTAATACCTAGGTACAGTGCTAGTTATTTAATATAAGGAAATCAGGGGCCAAAGGCTCTTTGAAAGCCTGTGTGGGCAAGGTAGAGGCAATAACAGCAATTGTGTGGCCAAACCATGAACACCATGGGTCACCCCTAAAGGTCTGATTACATGATTACTGCTAGGACTGGACCAGGCAGTAAAACACTCGATGGAGTTGTATGTCTGCTGAATCAACTCAAAAGCTCATTTTGATGAAATTTAATTTTTTTTTTTTTTTATGATTAACACAGAATCACATAATGTTAGGGGTTGGAGGGGACCTCCAGAGATCATCGAGTCCAACCCCCCTGCCAGAGCAGGACCATCTAGTCTAGGGCAGGTCACACAGGAACGCATCCAGACGGGTCTTAAAAGTCTCCAAGGTAGGAGACTCCACAACCTCTCTGGGGAGCCTGTTCCAGTGCTCTGGAACCCTTACAGTAAAGAAGTTCTTCCTCATGTTGAAGTGGAACTTCCTGTGCTCCAGCCTGTATCCATTGCCCCTCGTCCTATCACAGGGCACAAGTGAAAACACCCAGCCCTCATATATTTATACACATGAATTAGATCCCCCCTAAGTCTTCTCTTCTCCAGACTAAAAAGCCCCAG
The DNA here is from genome assembly GCF_000691845.1 of Merops nubicus. NCBI lineage: Eukaryota > Metazoa > Chordata > Aves > Coraciiformes > Meropidae > Merops > Merops nubicus. The sequence goes on along the minus strand of NW_008618838.1, from coordinate 2,417 downwards.
GTCTCTCAGCCTCTCCTCATATGGCAGGCGTTCCAGTCCCCCAGTCATCCTCGTAGCCTCTGCTGGACTCTTTCGACTAGATCACTGTCCCTCTTGAAATGGGGAGCCCATTTACTCTGTGGAAGACATGCTGTACCTGGTAACACAACAGTATTAGTAATGTGATGGACAGAAACCTCTCACAGCCTTGTGATACAAAATTAGCCTTACTAGTATTTTGTGAAGAAATGTGAATAGATAAAGGGTTTCCTCACTGCATTGCCTGAGGCTGTGCCTGAATATCTGCTATTAAAAGTCTATTAGACGTTCTCTTCACATGACCTACAACTGCAATTCAAAGAAAGGAGGAAGACAGAAGTAATAAACAGTGAAAGAACAAGAGAAGTCCTAATCAGTAGTTTCATGGTCAGATTTTAAGTGATCTTATTGTTCACTCATGCTTATTTTCTTGCCAGTTTCCATCACGTGTTTTTGTCAGTTCTAAATCTTCCCCTCAAAAGGACAAAGTGCAGCTCAAATCTTATCTTTTGATGTCAGGTACCTTCATGACTTTGCATCAGACTCTGCTCATTTCTAAAGGCTAACTTACCTTTGACCCTCCCTAAAGGCTTAATTATCCCCTTTTCTCCTTGAGTTTGAAAAATATTTCTCCACTCTTTCTTCATTTATCTTGAATCCAATACCTAAAAGCTGATAAACTTTATTAGATCAAGTCTTGCATATTCAGGACTAAAAAAACCAACAAAACCCCCTTAAACCAAATCAAAGGACATTAAACTCAAAGCACCAAACATTAAAATACATCCCTCTCAAGAAAGCCCCAACAAAAAATCTTTTACAAAATAATCATGTTTGTTGTCTGTTAACAGGGTAAAACATCAGTAAAAATCAGTTGCAAAGTGTATTGACCTGTTTTTGTCACACTACAGACACAGGTGATTCAAGGTTCAATTTAGCATGAAAAAAATTTGCAGTTCTTGCTGGATTTCTAGCTCACTCAGTCGGAATAGTATGTATCCTGTTGATGATATAGTCTCACCTTGTATTTGTAGAAGAGGCTACCAGATGAGAATAGAAAAGGATACCAGGTTAAGAGTGGCATCAGCAGGACCTCAGTCTGCACAAATAATTTCTTCCTGTACATTTTATAATAGCTGAATGACCAGTTCAAGGAAACAAACAGAGTGGTTAAACACGAGGACCTTGTGGATCTGTTCTTGCCTCCCCCCAGTTCTTACCTGTCATTGTTTCAGATTCCCAACTGTAAAATAAGGGAATAATCACCAGTTGTGATGCTGTGAAATGGTGCATCACAAATTATTTCATTTACAAGCAATATGCTTGGATCCAAAAGTCTTTTGTTTAAGGTGTGATTTTTTTCATTTTCAAATAAAAACCTTTAAAATGAGCTATAAAAGGACCAGTAGATGGGCACATATGCCTAGAGGAAATACTCATCCACAAAACCTGAGCAGTATTTTGTCTGGGTTTTTTTGCAAGGAAAAGTACAGATTTACTTTGCAGCTCTGTATATTTTACATTCATTTATTGTGGCCCAGAGATGTTTTGTTCATGTTTGCCTGATTATCCTAAAGATAGATGCAGACACAACAGCAAAGAAAAACCCCAGACAACACCTTCACCCCCTTCCCCTTGCCCCCCCCCCAGCTTTGTGTTTACTTGTGCTGAAAGACAGGGAGAACATGAGAGTTTCTGTTGCAGCTCCTTTCTCACACAGGTTTGGATTGGACGTGTTTTGCTATTAGCCATATATCTCACTTCTGGTTTTGTTCAATTTGCACGTTGAATGTGTTGGTTTATTTTCTGAGAGATATTGCAGTGCCAAAGAAAAGAGGGCCCTTTACTAGAATGTGAAAGCTACATCATAATAATCTTCAGGAGATGAATCAGGTTTCAGGCAGAGTTTGCCGATGCTTTACTGGCTGAATTGGGAGTTCATTTAGAAACTCTTTTGAGATGCTGGACTGGAAAAGAGAGAAAATTCTGTGACTTTTGGTATAAGTAATGTGTTTGAAAACACTTCCTAGTTTTATATAATTTTTCTTTCATCTGGTCTGTATTTATGAACTTCTTGTGTCACTGCGAAGGACAGCTGGATAGAGTTTATTGTAGCAATGGAGGCTAAACTAAACATTCATGCTTTGAAACATGAACACAGCTGGAAAAGAGAAACTCTGTTCTGCAAGAAGTGCTAATACTTTGAATACTTAGAACACAGAATTATGAAAAAAAATAAATCCATAAAGTAAAATTTCTGGAATAATTAAATTTCTGATTATGTTAAGTATATAAAATAATTTAAACACTACTATATATAAGGTATAAAATATATGCTTTATAAATGTTAAGAAAAATAATATTGTTATACTATAAAAATCATAGAATCATAGAATCCT
>NW_008618837.1:423-15797 GCF_000691845.1 Merops nubicus | reverse complement strand
GGGCTCGCCTAACGAGCGGAGGTGCCTGGGGGCGCTCCCCGAGCCCCGGTGCCTCCGGCCGGCAGTGAAGGCGTTGCCGGATGAGCAGAGACCTGGCGAGCAGCGTGAGGCGGAGGCAGAGGCGGAGGCGCAGCGAGCCCAGGCGGCGTGAGCTCCTTGCTAAGTGAAGGGGGAGCGTTAGCAGCAGGCCGGTTGCTTACAAGTGTTTTCCAGAGTTGCGGTGAAACGTGCGTCCCTGGAAAATGGGCTCTGCTGATGTTACTGTGGGCATGTAAATAACTCGCTTCAAAGTTACCTGTGAATCTCTTGACAGGGAGGAGGCCTTTCTTGATGAGATCTCTTCGTTTTCCCACCTTTCAACGCGTGAACGTGTGATAGGTTCTTTTAGTTAATGTGACAACAATGCAGTCACCTCCAAAGTGAAAAAACTACTAGACTGTAATAAGCCCTCTGAAAACTGCTGTAGGATCTTGATTTGCTTGCACTGGGCAGTTGATCTCCTTCATATCTCAAAATAAATAAGTAAGATGTGAATGATTTAAACTGATTCACCATGTACTGCGTTACCATACTAGGGAGCTGAGCTCATGAAGCTTTCCCTTAATGTTTCAAGCACTCAAAAAATAAACTGGTTTAGTAGCTTAAGTTGTTTAGTTTAATCATGCCTGTACTGAAGCATAGGTTCCTATGAAGAGGGTACTGTATCTGTGAGAGGTAGTTACAAATGGTACGTACAAATACAACTCTGTTCAGGGTAACATGGCAGAAGCCAGAAATCACTAACATAGGCAGTAATACACAAATTACATAAACACATAGTTTGCATGTGTGATTGTAAACATCCAAAACAAAGCTAAACCATGTAAATTTGGAAGTTACATTGTAGTTCTTTCATAAATTGTTAGAATACAGTAAGATTTTCCCACCACACATTGTGACCATTAGTAGTGTGCATGTATTCAGATCATAACGTAGCCATGTCTTCTGGCAGGTTTTGCATAGGTAGCTGGTGTGTAAATATCATGCATGCAACTTTTTAATGGAATTGTTAAATACTGGAAAGTGTATGTTCGTGTATGTCTTTGGAAGATTTTAATTTCACTTGGTTTTCCTTTTATAGAGTGACATAACTTCAGCAAACAACTAAAATGTCATCCTATCTGGCTCAGGAGGTTCACCTTGCTAGAAGACACGAGGAGATGTAAGTAATTGTCTCGGAGCTGCAGCCTGCCTCCCAGCAGTTGGTGGTGTGGTCTTTCCAGAGCTCCCTCCCTGCACACCGCCGTCCTGAGCATGGTGATCCCAGCTCCGTGCCGAGCGCGGTGGTGTTTCAACACGGGGTCGGTGTGCCAGGAGGTGGCACTCTTCCTTCAGGAACTGTTGGAATCAACATCCTTGCTTGCAGTTAAGGGCATTTAGGTTGATGGGGGTTTTGACTTCCAATGGTAGTAGGGGTTTAAGATCTCCGTTGTTAACCTCCTGTCACATTAAAGTGCTATTTGGGGAAGGTAATTGGATTCTGTCACTTTACGCCTCAATTACAGAGACGCTTCTTTGTTGCCCTGTAAACTCAGACTGTGAAGCAAACACAGTAATGATTGGGAAAAATCTGCTTCTCTTATAACAACTCGTACTTGCCAATGAGCAAGAGTAGTACTGATCAGGTCACCCCAGCCCACCCTGCCTTTCCTGTTCTGGGAAATTCAGTGCTTCCAAGCACCTTAGCATATGAGGACTGCTGGTTGCAACGTTGTAGCTTCGTACAAGCGCAGCAGGTGGTGTCTGCTTGTACCTTTCCCTCCCCCAGCACACCCACCCTACAGCCGGCTTAATTAGCCCCAGAGTTTTGAGAAAACTGGGTAAGGTAAAAAGGTTATTTTCTAGCTCCTGAGCAAAATGTTCTACCCACTTAGCAAAATGTTTTCCTTTGTAGACTATCTCAGAGATCAGAGCTGCTACAGCAGATGGAGACTTATCTAGGAGACAAAAAGACTAAAAAGACATTGCAAACTGAAGCAGCTGATGCAGCTCATAGAAGGAATGCAGCACTTTTAAATGTAAGTTTCTGCAACTACCAGGAACCACATTGAAATGTCATGGTTATGTAGCTTAGAGAATTTTTTTTTTTAAAAGTGGTTGCTCTAAAGTTATAATTTGGATTCTCCTATATACAGTTCCCTCTTCTGGAACTTGACCAAAAGGATTAAATGACAAATCTTGATTATTTGATAGCATCACTACCTGTTTCCCATCCCCTTCTTACATGAGCCTCTTGGTGGCAGCTGGTACTATCTTCTGGGTTTTTTTTTCCTCCTAAGTGCATGTAGAGATGCAATACATGCCATTACATGTCTGCCTGAGAGAACTTAAGAGTCTGACAAGACTCACAGCACCTCTACACTTTGATTCAAGATATAGGGTGGAGTATGTTTGGAAATAGGGGCAGACCAGCCTACAGTGCTCTTGGTCCAGGGTAGGAGCTATTCTCCCACTGTGGTTGTGTGAAGCTGTGGAAGAAGTTCTCAGTTTAATGTTGGTCTTTAAAGAGGTGTAGAGTTGCTTCAAGAATCCTACTTGCAAGTCTGTAAAAGCAGTGTTTGGTGTTCCTGGCTCTTCCTAGTGGTGATGCTGTCAATAATGTCAATAGCTGTTCCACGTACCTGTTGTCATATGTAGGTAAGATTTGTGCTTCCTCAGTAAATTCAGCAGACATTTGAGGATGGGCAATTAAAAAGACCTAGTTTTTGTCTGCAGGGACTGGAATGCTACAATCTCTTCTGGAGCCTCTAGCTTAAGCATCTGAGTTTGAAGACATTGCACTTGACCACTGACATGAGCATGCATTTCAAAGATGTTTATCCGCTGTTCAGGAAGCACCAGAAAACTATACTTTTCATGCCTTTTCCTTAAACTCTTACTTAAGGGTCCATATTGCATGTATTGTGTTTACTGAAACATAAATAAGTTTTACTCCAGAAAATTCCAAGATTAATTTGTGTCACTGAAAATTTTTTGTTTCTTCATGAAGAGGCTGGTTGAGATTTGAAATGTTCACATGCTGGGTGGGTGCAAGTCTATTGCAAGCCCTCTTTGTATTTAAATGGAATGTATATTTAGGGAGTAGCAGGCAAGGCAGAACAGTTAACCACGGATGCCTTCCCAACTGTTCTGCCACAAGGAAGATTTTCATCTGGGACTCTGGTAAACTGGTGCATTCTGGGCTGGGGCACTCAAACCCCTTTGTATTGGGGATAGGTAAGTGTAGGTGCTTCACTGGGAGGCTGGGGAGATGTGGGTGGTTTGTTTATTTTTTCCATAGTTCATGCTCCATTGATTTAGTAATTTCAGACATTATGACTACCGTTTTCCATGTGCATTTTATGATGGATTCTTATTTCATAATTACTGGGGGTTTTATAAATCATTCGTGTTTTATAAATGCATTCTCAGTTTACATATACAGGCAAATATAATAGATGCAGGGTATATTTCTGCATGCTGAAAGCTTTTTGTACTGGAAATGTTAACAATAGTTCAGACATATATGGAATGTAAATATTTTTGCAGTTAAACAGATATTTGCCATCTTCTGTCACATCCTCAAAATTGTTCCTTTCAAGTGTCAAAAATGTTGGTGTTAGTATGGGGAAAAAAAGCAAAAACATATGTATCAAAACAAATTCTGTTGCAGGATAAAGTAACATAAATCAATTTAAATCTATTAATTTTATAGTTTTAACTAGTTTTAACAGGCATGCACTCCTGCAGATGCTTTCTGATAACAGAAGAAAACAGGGAAAAAAATCGATGCAGAATAATATATGAGAAGCTTGAAAACAAGACTGATTAATGTGCCAGCTTCAGAATATTGTTCCTGATACCAGGCACTGTACATTTCACAGTTACCATGTGGAGAGTTGTTGATTTGGCCTACTCAAAAATACATGGACATGATGAAGTGTTATTTTTTTATTTGCATTTCTGGTTTTCTGCGTGTAAGCAAAACCGGTTGTTTTCAGCATGTGATCACAGCAAAAGGCATTTTTCTTTCTCTGTGCTAGTTGGTATTTATGCATAGGAAAGCATTTCAAAATTCATTTATTTTCTCATCAGTAGGAAGCAAGGAATTAAACGTTTAGGTTTGATTATTTTTTTTTTATTAATTGAAATTTTAACATTATAAGCACTTGTTCAGCTTTTTAACATAATCATCAGAGTGTTTTCCTTGATGTCTTTGGAGGGGAACTGTAGCTTAGGGAAATCTGTGTCATTTGGTACTTACATAATGTTGGTGTAATAAAAGTAGAAATTAGACTGGTATTTATTATCTTATATAATTACTTTTTTTTGCCAGTAATATTTCTTGTGTTTATACATATGTTTTACTGTGCAACAGCTTATAACATGAACTAGAAAATAAAGAATACACTGTATAGTAATTAATATTGGGAAGGTAACAGACCAAATTTGCTTTCCTTCACAGGCATGTAATTCTAGAATTACTGAAGTGGGATTCTGCCAGACTGATATCAATATAAGTGACAGCTGTATTCGATCCCCTAAAAGTGATGTGTGTGTCATGCATTCCATTTCACCTCTGGGGAAGGATCTTAACTGTTTTTGTTCTAGTCCTTGTGGATTTAGGGGAAGCGTTGTAAGATGCTCTCTTTTTTTTCAGTACTGTGACATCCTGGGTGTGCTGTTTTTTCCAAAGAAGTTTACATGGCTGATTTACTTTTATATTGATGAGGATTTATCTTCCATACAAGCTCACAGTTGTGTAGGCACACAAGAAGTGCCATCTAATCTTCCAGTAGTTCCAGCTGTTTTCTAAATCATACTGCACCTTCCAGCAAAAATTTCTTTCACTGTCTGTCATTAAATCAGCATTCTGGATGACAATGGACTGCACAACATACAAACCAGAGTGAGCAACGAAAAGACACATCCTGTATCTAGGCTATGCCAAAGTGACCTTCGCTGCTAAGCATATATGCACAACTGCTGCCTCCTTTCTTGCCTCAAAGACACTCATTTCCTATCACCATAAACATTCCCATGACTTAGCTGAGTCTATAAAGAAAGAATGATCTTGACTGATATTCTGCACTCCTGTGAAAATTCTTAGAGGAATTAGGAAGAAGGAATCAGAAAGGAGGAAAATCCTATGGAAGGGTAGGAAGTGAATGTTACTGATGGATTCTTTTCAGTGTGGTGATAACTTCTCCAGATTTGGTCTGAGCCACAGTGACAGGAGCTTCATTTGGTGCTGTTTGTAGTATGTGCAAAAGAGAAATTACATGCTTAGATTACTTCAGCCTGTGTTGTCATTTTATTTTGACATTGTGATTTCAAATGGCTTCCATCTTTGCTTGTATTCCCCCTTCATGTTTATACCCTGTGAGTCTTTTCTCACCTGAAAAGGGGCAGCCACTTGCTGCTTGCGAGGATTTGGATAGATCTCAGACTTAGTTTGCTCTTTCTCAGATATCCTTTAGCTTCCTACAAGGGCACACACTTTGCTGTAGGAAAAGGAGAACAGTTGCGTGGATTAGGCTTACAGCTGTGTACAAAAGAATGCAGTCATGCTGTAAAAGGAATTCATGAAATTAGATGAACACTGTATATGGAACGAGCTGAGTGCATCTGTATCACTAAGTTGAACTTCAAGTAACAGTAAGGCTGGTTTTTGCTTTTGTTAATCATACTCTACTGAATTTGAGTCATATTTTTCAATCTAAACTGGAGTCGAGCACCGTTTACTTATTGGTGTGTTCAGATTGGCTATTATTCAATGGGAGTAATCATGTTTGGTCTCCCTTGTGGATATGCTCCTCCAGAATCTCACTCTTTTCAGTGGCAGTGGTGGTGAATATTTGGGAAGTCCCTTTGGGGAATTTCCTCTCTCATTTAGTTTTTCTGTTGTACTTTTCACACCCGCTCTCTGCTCCCAACTCTGCCATCTGCTATACTTTCTTTCCCCCTCCACTCTGTTCAGCTTTGGCTTCTTCACACCCCACTCCCACGTCCCTTTCTGTCTCTCTTCATCTGCCCACCACTCAATCTCTTCAATGTTTGGGTATGGAACTAAGCCCACAAGAATGGGTCAGAACTTTAAAAGGGGAGGGCGGTTAGTTTGGGGAGATGTTTTGAATTGTTTGTTGCTGTTGGTTTTTTTGGTTGTTTCTTTTGAAAAAAAAAATATTTAGGCTTTTGTGAATCTAGCACACATCCACTGGACAAGCAGAAACCCAAATACTGTTTTTTGTTGTTGTTAGAAAGCTATGTGAGGTGCATTGTCATCCAAGTTTGTCTGGTGAACAGCTTGCTGCAGCTCTACATTTTTGTGCACATGTTATGCATGCATATTAGCAAGTCATCTTTGTCTTGAGGAGTAAAGATCTTGCACATAATTTGCCTCATTACTTTACAGTTAGAGCAGCTAGAATACATCCTCAGTCTTCATGCAGCATGGGGGAAACCATTCTGCTCCCCTCTGTTCTTAACTTTTACAGAACAGAATTTAACTGTAATTTACCCTAGTGACCAGAGAGGATAATGGTGTTCTACAGCAACAGAGTTGTGTGGTCATGAAATTTATTCTTGTATCAAAAAGTACAGCAAACTTATTTAGAAACTGTAGGATGTTAGTCTTACTAGTACAAGCTGAATTTAGGAATGACTAAACAGAAAGATTGGAACTTCAGCACTATTATCTGAATGCTGTTTTGCTGTAATGGGTTTATTTAATTAATTTAAATGTTTTGTGTGAGTGTGCATTTTCCTTTTAAAATTCCCAGTGTTTGATTTTAAAATGTACTTTGCCTGTGTTTTAGGCTATAGAATCAGCAGAAAAAAAGCTGCAAGAAAGAATGTGTTTACTTCCACATCCCGATACTGTTAAGTTAGAAGTAAGTCCTAGAACTTTGTCTTTTCGTTTGCTGTTTACCAAATATTTTGCTTTTTTTTTCCCCCCTGAAGCATGTTCTTAAAGTGAAAATAATTGATTTTAAAATCCAGTGACTGGTATAGCCAAAGGCCTGTGTACTGTGTAGCAAGCTGAACCTAAATTCTGGGGCAAGGTCCCTAGATTCTAGAGCATTCTGGTGGAAATATTTAGCAGCTTTCAGATCTGTACCAACTTCCACGTAAAAATTAAGTCAAATATAAAAATTAAGTCAAATATAAAAATGACTGTTGCAAATATCAGGAGATTACTGTGCTTATTGTGTCACAGCTATTTTGCTCGTTTTATATGGTCACCTATTGCCACAGATTGTCATCTTTACATTTCAGGGTAAACAGTTTATCAGTATGAACAGAGAAATTTTCACTTCTCAGGTTTATTTTATTGTTGTATGGGAGCTTATGAAAAACATTGCTACAGCAGGAACACCTGGTTTTTAATTCTTAACCTGTAATCCTTAAAAGATTATTTAAAGCTAAAAATTTTGAACAGCAAGTTACTCTGAGAACTAAATGTTATCCTGATACAACATAGTAAGTTTAGTTCCCTAGTCTCCAGACTGCATTAGGCAGTGTTATGCAGTGATGACTGAATGATGAGGACAGAAACAGTCCTGGGAACAGGACCTGGAGCACAGCTCTTCCTCCTGCAAAATAAACACCTCAACCAAAGGCCACCAACTCAGGTTCCCACTTGTGGTTCTTGCACCAGTGATTTTGTGGGTTCTTCGTTGTATGGTGGCTTGGTTTTCACAGGCATAGTAGCACTGTGTCCTACACTAGTTTGTGTGCTAGGGCAGTGTCAAAGGAGAGGAAGGGTGTAGATTTTAGCACTGTCAGCCTGTGAGGAGAGGTGTATTGTACATCAGTGTCACACCTGCTGGGCAAGTGTTGTGATGCTCAGGCTGTAACTTAAATGAGAGGCACCACTTCTGGTTCTCATACTGTTAAAAGGTTTTTGTCTGCCATTGCATTTTGTAAATAGCCTGCTTCCATGGCTGTGACAGGGTGCATGCTGAGCATGGCTGTTCAGTGGGATTTTAAGTGTATTTTTTTAGAGATTTTAGACAAAAGGGTACATTTTTTCCTAGATACTTGTGTATCTTGAATGATGCTAAGAAAGGTGCCAAGCGACCTATATTGAATGTATCTTGACTGTGTTCAGAAGTAGTTTTAGACTCCTCAAGAACTTGCAAGGCATCTCTAGAGTTGTTTGGATCAGTTTTGGGTTGTTTCTCCCTCTGTCCTGCGTTAGGTGTTAAGCTGCTTGCAGCGTGTAGACCAAAGTCCGTGCAAATTGGAGAGCACAGAGCAATTGCTTATGGCTGCAGAGATGCCTACACTCCACAGCAGCAGCTGAATTTGAGAGAGAACAGAGTTACTATTTGAAGAAGAAGATCCTATTTCAGCTTTTTTTATACTTCTAGAGAAGTGTGCTATAAATAGTGGGAAAAGAAAACTTTCTTTCATGGTACAAAATTCTTGTGCATGCTTTGTTCCAAAACACTTCTGAGCATATTTCACTCAGCCATATATGTGTCTGTATTAATATACTTTGAAAGTTATGGCTATAATGGATCCCCAGCTTGCTAAGTCGGAGTGGTTTTGTGTGACAGCACATATGCTTGTCAAAAAAGATTCTTTGAGTAAATCTGTTGAAGAAAATATTTTTGTAAATCCGCAAGAGCCATAGTTATATCTGAGTTACATGTAAGGATCAAAATGATTAGCCAGGAATCTGGTACTCTGCAGAGAGATGTTCAGTTGTGTGGTACACTTCTACGTTATGCACTTAAAGGAAAAAAAAGGCTCAATACATATGTATTGTAAATGTTTTCTACTATGAAATCACTTTCTTTGAATGGACATAATCTAAAAATACTTACATTGGTAGATGAATTAAAGTGTTGGCTTAGTATAGCTCTTTGATCACATTATTTTGTGGATAAAAATTATATGTGACAATTTTCTTCAAAATTCTACAAACAATATTATCCTTAGGATACCAACACAAAAATTATCAATGGTATGTCCATCCCACAGGTAAAAAGGAAATTAGATTTATTACTCAGAGGCACAAGGTAACACAAAGCAAAGGTTGGATGATCCACATTGTTTTTCTTAGACGACAGGATAAATAAACAGCTTTTTTCTGTTGTTTGTTTGTGACCCAAATGCTGGACCAAATTATTTCATCAGCGATTTATAAGGTCTGAAATTTTACACAAACATTTTGAACTACATTACTGCAGTCTTTTCTAGGACAACCAACTTACATAGCACTTTTAATTTATAACATTAACCATTTTTTTCCACTTCAAAATTAAATTCCACTGACATACATACTTAAATATAAAATCTGCCTCTGGAAATTTTGATTATCATAGGAAATATTTTATTAAAGGTACTATGAGGCTCTCAGCTACTCAGTTGCTTACCACAAGAGGGCACATTCAGTCACTTCACAGTTCGTGTTGCAGAATGAAATCTTTCCAGGCTGGTGTTTTGTATCAGATGAGAGGTTTGAAATTGTATGTGTAACTATGCTGTTCTTTTCTGAATTGCTTCACTTGTAAGGCAAGATTTAAGAATGCATTGCATATATACATTGTTTTTAAACAAATTGACACAGATTTTGAATTTATTTTTTTCTTGTATCTTTCTCAGACTCTCTATTGGGCATCAGTAAAAGAATCTCTTCCCAAGTGGGAGCAGTTTCTTTTGGGAAGAGCAGAAGTTCCTATTGGTTTTAAGAGAATGAAAACTACAAAACAGAACATAAGCTACCCAGAAGAAGATTTACAAAAATAAACACTCTACCTTCATTTTGTTTTGTAATTTGTAGCTTAAGCAGACAAGATCATCCAGATCAGGCAACAGAATATCATGCTATTAAATTGTAATGTAAATCCTTTGAATGAAAATGAACTATATGGGATAATTTGCTTCTGTTGCCACATATTCTTTATTTTTATTCTGTATTACGAGAGGCAATCCTCAAAAGGGCTTCAGGATCAACACTGAGAAACACCAGTGTATAGAAACCCACCAAGGCAATTGCTTTTTCAGTATGAGAAGAGTTTTAGCTTATTTTTAATCCTTTGCTTCTACATATAAGTGTGATAAGTAAAGAGATTCATGCGTTATCTTTTTTCACTGCGGTCGTCTGTGCTGCATGCCTCTTTGTGGATGAGGGAGAAAGGAGGAATTTACCATTAACAGGAAAGGCAGGTTGGTTGTGTCAGACAGAGCAGCCTTGGGTTAGCACCAGGAATCTCTGTAAATACCTTCATGAGAGCAATTGTAGAAGGAACACCTTGAATTTCTGTATCTTATTCTCCCTGATTTTTGTCATTGCCACTTTCATCACTTCTGCACCTCGCTCTGGTAACTGCTGCTTTTCCCAGCCTCCTGCTGCCTACTTCGTATTTCCTGTCTAGTGGGTGGCTAAAGACAAGAAAAAGTAAACAAATCTCTAGGGTTTTTGCTACTTCTAGCCTGCTCTTAATGCTGTTTTCTTTCTGTTGACGTGATCCACAAGTGAGAACTTTTGCTTAGGCGTGAGAAGTTTGAAAGAAGCAAACTGAAAGGTAACTGGCAGTGGCTGTCCAAGAAGCAAGGAGATATTATTTTCATTCTCAGCCATTGAACAGCTCCTTGGCTTCCTCCTACAGAGTTGCAGTAGCAATGAGTTTTGATTGTACAGTGGGCTCACTCGGTATAAAAATTCCACTGCTCTAGTGCAGTGCTTTTTAAAGTATCAGTTCAGTAGAAGATTCTTTGTTACTTGGCCTGCAGTAATTTAATCCTTCCTAAGAAAAGAAAGCCTAGAAGGAGGAAAAAACCAAACCAAAACAAATTAAGAACCTGAACTTGAGTTAATATATTGCTAAAATTTAATATCATATGCAACAACATACTTCCACCCCTGATCTGAAAGGAAGTGGGGGGAAATTACCTTTGCTAGTGTTTTGAGGGTATGAGAGCATAATGGTTACAGATTTTGCTAGGCTACTAGTGAACTGATCTATGCATCTCCATGTTACATAAAAATACACCCTACTATTAAAAAAAAATATATTTATGTAGCATGAAGAATCACTGACAATAAAATCAAAATTTCAGCTATGATATAAAATTGTTGTATGTTTTCAGTGGAAATATTAAGAGTTAGTTTAAAACTTTTTCTCTTGAAGTGTCCATTAAACTGATCAGTTTTTACAGAAACTGCCATCTTAGAAATATCCTGTTGAGTGGGTGTTGGTGTTTGTAACAATAACGTTGTTTTCATAATATGTGATGGCAGATTAGCACGCTTCTCTGCAGTGTTGTTAACAGTTGTAATTAAGGAATAAACAGTAAAGGGTGTCAGTCCGATGACAATTTCATCTATAGTGTCACAATACAAAATGTCACAAAATATTAGAACTGTTATATAAGTACAAAAATATCAAATTAGGCTTTCATTTTACAAGTGGAGAGCTTTAAAAAAAAAAAAAAACCTGGCATAGAGACCATTGCAATTTTATACCTACTCAGTGTTCTGTCACAAAGACAACTTGGTAATATTTTCTTCTGTAAGATCACAATGTGGTTCTCAGTCTGATTTAGTGGGAATCTCAGAATTGTAGAGCTGAGTTTAAAAAGCACATAATCAGAACCAGTTGAGCAGACAAGGGAAAAGCCATTCCACATGATGTGCAGAATGAAGGTATGAGCGAGCAGTTAGTTGCTAACAGAGACTTGGATTCATCCCGGTCTTTGCATCCAAAGGGAAATCACTTAAACTGAAGTCTGGGCCCCTAAGTAGTTTATATGTGTGAATAATCTGGGTCTTTATCTCTTTCGACTCCGCCCAAACACTAGGACACAATGCAGATGCTCACTGTCCCCTGGCCCCTTTTGATACCCGGTGGAAGGACGGTGAGGAGTGGCAGCTGCCTGGGAGGATCTGTAGCTGCTGCAGAGGACACCTGCCAGCAGTGGTGGTGCAGGTTCTGTGCCACAGTTAACTGCTTGACATGTTGCAGGTTGTTTCATTATTGGGCAAAGAGATTAAGGTTAAAATCTAACTTATTTTCAAAGAATGAAATTAGTTTTTCTTTCTGCAGCGTAGCTTTAGAAGCAATAGGACAACTAGTGCATGGAAAGCTGTATAGGAACGGGTCCAGAAAAGGAAAAAATGAAGAGAATAGTTTAGAGCAGGCAGGCCCTCAGAGACAAGGGCCTTCACGGTGGCCTGGGCTGGTATAAATGCATGCAGCTGTGTCTGGCTGTGGAGGAGCCCAGCAGCCGGGGCAGGGAGGAGCACAGCAGGGCTGTGGAGGTACAGGAATGACTGGCACAGACCCTGGGGCAACGTAATTATACGGTATCTCCTGCTACACTGCCATTTGTTGGGTGTACAGTTTGATTTACTATGGCTGAGCTAGCTTGCCAGTTGCCTTTCAATAGATATAAATTTGGGAGAGCAAAAGTTGAACTTAGGTGTGTTAAAAAAATATTTTTTAAATCCCTAAAATTGATTTGTATCTGTATGGTTTAATATCGGCTATAAGTGAGGTCTTGAATGCATATTCTTCACCAGCTGAAGGCTGTCTCTTCAAACATTGATTCTGTGTGGTTATACCCCAACTTATCCCATGCTTTTATACATATATAAAAATATAACATATACTACATTATGTATAACATATTTTCCTACCTATCTTGGGTAAATATGGGTTGGTTTTTTTTCCCCTCAGAACATAACCTGTTACTCTGCATTCTTGACTTGCTGCTTGCCCTTTTGTGTTAAAATGTAGGTGTATATAAGCTGCAGTGGTCCTAAGAGCCTGTTGCTTCTTTTGCTTCTCTAGTGGGTGAGCAAAAGCAATTGGGAGAAGAGCAGTGAGGACAACCAAAGGTTTTGCCTGACTGTAAGTTAGTCTTTAACTATCTCACAAGTTTATGCACAGATGAGTAACCACAGTCCTAACCCAGGAGCACAGCCTGTTCACCCATCTTGTCACCTCTGCCGTCACATTCCCAAGCTTCTTACTTTCTCAGTTATTCTGGCTGTGGGGGCAGTAGCAGAAGGCATGTTAGTTCTCCCTAGGATAAGAGATTTCTTACTCTGCAGAATCTTTCTTAAGCCCATTAATTTCATTTGAGAGTACATATGAAATAATTAGATGGTTTAGATGGAGGATATTTGACACTTACTGTGGTATCCTCTTTATTGTATTTATTTGGGGTCATGTTTTCATAGAAGTTGGGAGCTAGATTTTAGGCTGATCTTGTACTTCACCAATTCTGTCTTTTTTCATTCACACAGAGCAGGTCAGAGACGTAGATATTTGGTTTGAGCTTGTTGGTATTGAAAAATAAGAAACCTAAATTTGAAATGGAATGTACTCCTAGAGGCTGCATCTGAAAGAAAACATTATTTACTCCATAATGGTAATTTTCATAATATTTTAATAGTTGTGTTCAGATACAACTTGACCTTAAATATCACCCCAAATGCAAGCTGTTTTAACATATTTGTACTGCTAACGTCTTCATTACTGTAATATTTTATTTGCTCAAGGATTATAATCCATGAATATAATGTGTTACAGTTGAAATAAAGCTTTGATCCTACAGTCACGGCCTCTTGGATTTCAGTGTTACACTGCACTTGCCACGCGCTGGGTGCAAACTGGCTCTGTGGACAGTGAGTAGACCAGTGGTAAATGCCTGTGTAGGTATCGTGTTTATTTTCTTCTGACACTGATCTGGACTATTAATCTGCTGAGTGAAGATCAGAATCTCAGAAGTTTGCTGCTGAAAAATCCAAATGCAATGAATTCCAGATCGATTATTTGCACTCTTGCTGTTGTTGCACAGTAACTGTGGGCTCACAGATACCCAGAGATACTGAAACCTTTGCAAAGGAAACAGGTGGAAAAAACCCACCCGATTCCCTAGCACATCCTCCTGCTCTTTGTCTTTGCCATAAATAGGGCAATTTAATTTGGGGATTTGCTACTACTTTTAACCACAGCTGAAACAGCTCTTGAAAATACCCTGATCTGTACCTGCTGTACACGTAGTCTTCCAGTTGTATCTTTTTCATTTGCATTAACTTGGCATACGTTTGTTTTAAGTGCATACAGTTAGGGACTACGCTCGCTTCTTCCCCTAAGTTTTATCACTAGTGATGATGGTCTTAAAAATAAATGTGTGGTGTTCCTTCTCCTGAGTCTCAGTCGTATCACCTACCAGAAAGCCCCAATAGGCATCAAAATAGTGTGAGACGGTATTTACATCACACTTCTGACACAGATTCAAGCAGAGCCAGCTGCCGTATGATTATTTTACAAATATCTTGCAGATTAATAAAGGGAAATTTTGTTGTCCTTTAGGTAAATTACAGTCTCCTTGACTAATTACATAGCTTGAAGCCGCAGTAAATTAGTACCTGCCTCACAGCGGTGGTGGGAAACGGAATTTTGGTTTCCAGACTCGCATTTCTTTACCCATTTAGTGTGTATGTGTTTCCGATACCTTCATTCACGGTGCTCTAACTGTTGTTCGATAAAAGCTTCCGGAGGATAATTCGCCGAAGCGGAGCGCACGCCTGCGGCTTTGTTAGGCGCGGTCTAACTGCGCGCTGCCCGGCGGCTCGGCTCCGCTCCCGGCTCTGCCCGAGGGAAATCCCGAGCCGGGCGGCTGTGGGAGAGCAGAGAGGCGGGGGGGAAGCAAAGATCGCGTCTCTGTCGCTTCCCCGTGTGGCAGGAGAAAGCGGAGGGCGGGCGGTCCTGGCGGGGCTGGCTGAGGAGGGGAACCAGGAGCACCGGTTGTGTCTCCCCTTCTCCTGCGCTCCCACTTCACGGCGCCGAGATTCCCAGGAAAGCTCTGGGGAAGCGGGTTTGACTCCTTAGAAACCTTCGTAATAATAACCGTAAAGGTAGCAAACGTATCTATAAATCCACAGGGGAAAGGATCTGTCCGTGTGAACCGAACTGTCGGATCCCCCATCAGCTCTGAACGAGGTTTAGAGTGAGCTTAAACCGCAGCCGCTTTTCGCTATTTCTCGGACGTTTCTTGTTATTAAGTTTCCGGGTACACTTGGCTTTTTCCTTTATAATCAGCTTTCTTTTGCTGGATTCATTCAGTGGTGCGATAATCCTATGTTGGTAATATCTTAATTCATTAACATAATTAATCAGAAGGAAGAAGCTGATTATAAATCAGAAAGCTTCTATTGATGTGAAATATCTCGGCAACTGGCAGCAGCGAGGAAGACAGCGGAGGGAGCGTCAGACACTTCGCGGGACCCTGGGAGCGCCATTCCAGGAGGGCTCAGGTGCGGCTTAGGAGCCTGAGCGCACCGCCGGCCCGTCGCGCCCAATGCAGCGAGGCAGAGGGGGCGCATTGGGGGG
>NW_008618837.1:0-400 GCF_000691845.1 Merops nubicus | reverse complement strand
GAAGGGCTCGGCGAGGAGCCGGGAGAGGCTATGCCGGGTCCGAGGTGTCACCGGCGGGGTGCCCAGTCCCTGCCCCGTCGGCTGGGAGTGCTCCTGCCCCGCACCGGACCGCTGTTGAAGTTACTCATCAGCCTGCCGCTTCTGCAAGCACAGATAGCGGCAAGGATGCAAATATTTATAGGGAAAGTAAAGTTTTGTGTTATTTCGGGCTTACAGACTCTGGACTTGGGAGCAGACCCCCTTTTGAGTTCCTTATCTGAGAGCACTTTGTCCCCATCCCCGCTGGGCACAGCGGGGCTTTTCCGTCACCGAACGCGTCTTGCCGGGGCACTTTAAAGCTGGCACCGGTGGCTCCAGCACCAGCACGGACGGGCTGTTCCCGCTCCCCGTGCCCCGGCCC
>NW_008618836.1:0-10523 GCF_000691845.1 Merops nubicus | reverse complement strand
TCGATGGCTGTGGGGGTGTCTCCGTTCCCCCGGCCCAGTCGCGTCGAGGGCCGAGGGCAGGCCGCCGTGCGCCCCGCCATGCCCGCGAGGAGGCCGGAGATGTTGCCGTAGCGGGGTGGAGGAGGCGTTCCCGGCTCCCTCCCCAGTAGGCGGAGGCCTAAGTGGGTTTGGGGTCCCCGTTAGGCTTGGCTTACCGGACTTGGGGTCCCCGTTAGGTTTGGCTTACCGGACTTGGGGTCCCCGTTAGGCTTGGCTTACTGGGCTGCGCGTTCTCTCAGGCCCGTGGCCTGGGCTCCTTCTGGTTTGATGCGTGGCTGCCACTGGGTTGACTTAAGAGTAAGTTGGAGTTCCTGGAACAGCTTTCTGCCTGGCAGTAGAACAGAAAGAGTAATTTCCTAGTATAATACAAAACCTCTGAAATATCTCTTTACTTTCACAGTTATGGAGCAAAAATTCGTGCCCCACATGCCCTGGTGATGACTTTCCTATTCAAGAGCGGAAGGTACAAACCCCAGTTCTGTGTTTCTGTGTTACTGTTTAGAATGCTTTCGTTCAAGCATTCCATTTGTCATGTTTCCAGAGGGTGTAGAAAGCAGAAAGATACGTGAGCTGTGTTCGTGGCCCCTTGTTGTGATAGCTAAGGACAACTCACACACACAAATACACATAGTGGCAGGGGCAGCCCCTCTGGCATGGCTGATGAGAACCAGTAGGAAAAGGAGAGATTAGCAGGTGCAAGCAGCACTACTCTGCTCTCTGTTCAAATAAGGGAAGCCAAACTGTAGCAGTGCACATTGTGCCTTTCCCCACTTAATGCCAGAGGTTTACACCTGGGTAAGAAATTTTGTAAAAAGCTGGTTTTATAGAATTCATGCAATTGGACAGAAGCACAGTCCCCAGTCTATACAGAGCTGTGTTCTGATGAGTGAGCCAGAGCTGATGGGATTTCTCCTTCCTGACAAGATGTTCTGGGAGGTGCCCAAGGTATCAGTCTAGATGGGCAGGCCAGCAGGGCATAGTGTCCAGGCTGAGTGACTGCATGGTGCTGCCTCTTTGCTCTCCTAATCGTCTGTTTCTTTTCTTCAGTTTAAGAGAGAAATTGAGGTCGATTGCTCAGGCTACGTACACCCACTCCCGGAACCTGGCCTGGTTTGTGTTCACCTACAAGGGGCTGATGGCGCTGCAGTCCCGACTGCAGGGGAAAAACATTCCCTTTCATTCTTTCTTTGCAGCCTGCATTGGGGGTTGGCTAGTGTTTGGTGACAACAATCCCATCAACAGCCAGGTAAATGCAACCACTGAAAGTTTCCTTGACAAAACAACCCCAACAGGCAGATGGTCGTGTGCCAGGAAGTGGTTGGTACAGGCTGGCATGTTTCTGGTGGTTCTTACCACCTGCTATTGCTCTTTTACTACGTTCCTCTTCACACAAGTTCTTGTTCTGACTGCTCTGCAGTGTGCCTTTGGGAATGGTGTGTGCAGCATGAGCACTGAAAGCCCGTGCTGACCCCCAGAGCTGCCCTGTGTGGCTGGGGAGGCAGGCAGCCCCCAGCCCAAAGCTGCTGGGTTACCCCACCGGACACCCGAGCTGTGGTGACCTACTGTGAGGCTCCTCCTCACCCTGCTCGTGGGGTTAAACCCTTTCACTTGAGTGTTGGGTGTGTAGAGCACGATCAGTAACTGAGCTGCACATAACTGGTTAAACTGACAAAAGCTCCTCTGAGGACTTTTTGATTTAAAGCTGATTGCTAACAAAAAGTCATAGATTGATTAATGAGTAAAACACACAGATGTAGGTTAATCAAAAGAGTTCTACTGATGCAATGCCCTGCAAGAGTGTACCCCAGGTCTGGTTTTAGGCTGTGTCCAGACTATGGGGTGTGTGTCTGCTGGGCAGGTTGGCTGGGCTGCCCCATGACTGTTGTATCAGCACTATCTGTGGTAGCCTGAACTGCACAGAGACCAAACTTGTGCAACTGCAAACATAGGTTGCATTAAATGTTACTTGTTGATGACTAAATCAGAGCACCAGCAGAGAAGCAGGACTTTGCAGGGGAGACAGAAACATCCCCAGTTACCAAGACTGTTTGAGATGTGAACCTCCAACCCTTTTCCTTTGCAGTTGGGTAGATTGTCTCCCCCCTCCTGCCTAGATTATCGCTCCCCCTGGCTGGGCAGGTCGGGTCAGGTCGGGTCAGGTCCTTCCCCTCACGGTCTCTGGGTTCTCCCTGCAGATCATTATGTACCTGCTGTCCCGGATCCTCTTCGGCCTGTGCCGCCTGGCGGTGGAGAAGGGCTACGTCCCACAGCCAAGGCAGGATCCCTTCCCACTCCTGGCTGCTCTGGTCTGGGGGACGGTTCTCTGGCTCTTTGAACACCACCGGCAAACCCTGCAGCCCTCCCTGCAGTCCTCCATGACCTACCTGTATGAGGACAGCAACGTCTGGCACGACCTTTCTGACTTCCTCCTCTATAACAAGAGGACAGACAACAAGTAGGTGGTTCATTGTGAAGCACCTCTGGATGGGGTGGTACCTTCCAGCAACAAAGGGAAGAGGTTCTTCTCTTGCTCTTGATTGGTGATTTTTTTAAAAAATTAATGCCTATGAAGCAGAGTTGCCTCTTGTACCCTGGCCAAAATGTTCTGATGAGTCTTCCCTTGGCTCTGTTTAGAGCCCACAGAAACTTGTTGCAGTCTTTTCTAAAAGAGGCCTTATTTTCCTTACAAGTATGGTTTTGGGGTTTTCTGGTTTTAAGGAACTAAATATACTTATAAAATGACAGCCTGACAGGAAATGAAATGTATGTCTAATCATGGAAAAAAATATCTTTATCTGAGTGCTCACAAGATGGAAGCATTTTTCTGTGCTCCCCATAGTGGTGGGAGTGGGGGACATGCTCATGTCTGAAAGCAGGGACGTTATTTCTGTGGACAACTGGGAACCTTGTCTGAACTATTACAAAGTTGGTTGTGTGCTCTCTAAGAGTTTCTCTGCAGTTTTCCCTCAGGGAGACAATAAGATGTTTGAGAATAAAACTGTTGTCTGGTACAAGCCTGCTAAAACAGGCTTGGAAGGACTTTTTGCTCGGTTTCTGTCATGCACTTGGGCTGAATCTGTCCCTCTGCAGAGTGCACTAATTCATACTCAGTAATTATTTTAAACTTCTTGTGAAGTTCCTGAAAGCTGCTTGAACTGAATAACAGAAACACTTATGCAACTGAGACTGCTTTGGGAGCAGGCTGAGGCACATCACCCGCCCTCAGCTCTCACGCTGGGTGCTTCAGATGCAGAAACCAGCAACACTTTCAACAAACACTTTTATTTTGGTGGAAAATAAGCACGTGGGTTTCCCTTAGGTCCAGATCTATGTTCTGCAGCAGTGGCATGTGTTAGCTATAACCAGACTTGAAGGTACCTGTACTTTGCTGAGCTAGGTTGAGGCTATGGGTGGAAAATCCAAGCAAATCTTCCTCTTAAAAACACACTGTTGCAGCACACACTGGGATTTCACAGAGGATTGACTAGAGAGCTGGAAAAGGACAAAAGCTGTTAAAAGTGCAAAGCACTTGCACTGCCATATAACACTATATCATTCACTTCTTGATGTACATTAAGATAACCCCTGACACACTGTTTTTATGTGGTGATATCTTAGTGAGCTAGGTTGAGGCTATGGGTGGAAAATCCAAGCAAATCTTCCTCTTAAAAACACACTGTTGCAGCACACACTGGGATTTCACAGAGGATTGACTAGAGAGCTGGAAAAGGACAAAAGCTGTTAAAAGTGCAAAGCACTTGCACTGCCATGTACATCAAGAAGTGAATGATATAGTGTTATATTAAGATAACCCCTGAAACACTGTTTTTATGTGGTGAAATCTTAAGGGGGCCTACAAGAAAGCTGGGGAGGGACTTTTTAGGATATCGGGTAGTGACAGGACTGGGGGAATGGGGCAAAGCTGGCAGTGGGCAGATTCAGGCTGGATGTGAGGAAGAAGTTCTTCCCCATGAGAGTGGGGAGACCCTGGAATGGGTTGCCCAGGGAGGGGGTTGAGGCCCCATCCCTGGGGGTCTTTAAGGCCAGGCTGGAGGAGGCTCTGGGCAGCCTGATCTAGTGGGAGGTGTCCCTGCTCATGGCAGAGGGGTTGGAACTGGGGGATCCTTGTGGTCCCTTCCAACCCTGACAGACTCTGATCTGTTTTAGCAGAGGACTTAGTAGTGTTGGCTTGATGGTTGGACTTGATGATCTTAAAGGTCTCTTCCAACCTAAAGGATTCTATGATATTTGCAGGAGTCACTAAATTCCCTGTGCTAGCCAGTCCCTTTTGGTTCAGTCAGGATTGTTTTGTTTGCACTCCCTGTACCCATCCACTTTTCCATCCTGACCCTGTCATTTCATAATCCTGCTGTTGCTGTTCATTGTCTTTTGCAGTATTTTCACCCT
This sequence comes from Merops nubicus, assembly GCF_000691845.1. Classification (NCBI taxonomy): domain Eukaryota; kingdom Metazoa; phylum Chordata; class Aves; order Coraciiformes; family Meropidae; genus Merops; species Merops nubicus. The sequence goes on along the minus strand of NW_008618836.1, from coordinate 6,077 downwards.
CCAGCCTCTAGCAATTTGTCATACTCAGTGGTATGACTGAAATAGTTCAGGTAGCTTCAGAGTAGAGAAAAATTCTCAGCTTCTTTTTAAATCAATTTTCCTCATCCTCCTAAGCTCTTATTACTGTATTACACCTATTTATTACTCATATTAGACATATTCTGACTGCTTCTTTGGTGTTTATTTTTCCCCTCTGTCAGCAGGAGGGAGAGTGAGATGTTCCCTTGCCCCTGGTCTGTGTTGTTGTGATGTTTGGGACTGAATTGCACCTTGAGTGGCTCGGGTGGAGTAGGAACAGGGTCTTCTGACTCTGGAACTGAATCTCACACCAAGTCCAACTGCATTCACTGAGATTACTGAGAGGTGGATATTCCTTTGTGCTCGTGCTGTGCAAGTCTGTGACATAGCCAGGAGACAAGATGCTGCTTTGCATTAACTCTTTGTGGTACCTTTCACTTTTAACTTCACCTGCTATTACAGCCTGTACTGGATACTTGAATTGGAACAATAATCAGGATTTAATCTGATGGATCCCAAGAAAGCTGTAGAAGTTAGGAATTGCTTTTGTTTCTTTGCAGTTAAATATTTTGCTGGATGTAGATAAGCTTAAAGATTTGAGTACAGAAAAAACGTAGCTACAGGTGAGGTCTGATTTCTTTATGAACATCATGTCTCTATTTGCACCACTGCTGGATATCAAGCAGCACGAGTGCAGCACTCTATTGTTGTGTCAGAAACCTCAATCTTGTTCCACTGTTGCTGAATTCCTACAAGCTTTGATGGGATTTCAGAAGACCCTTCCACAATCTCAAGCTATGACTTGAGAATTCCTCCCTAAAACCATTAGACTCACAAATCCTTGACCATGTATAATTATTGCAATAATTACTGTGTGGGCTGGTTATGTCACCTGTGTACCTTTAACAAGTTTTTAACCTTTTTAGTTTATAGCTGTTGTTCCTTTCTCTGAGGAAGGCTTGTGGTTCTCTTAGGGGCAAATTAATTTTCTTCTGCTGGTGATTCTGCTGCTGCAACCATGTGGCTGCTCGTGAAGCACTTCTCTGGCCACATGAAGGACAAGTGCCCTGCTTAGTGCTTTTTACACTGCTGTAGGATCTCCATCCTCTCCAGACAGCCAAAAGCCAACAGAAAGTTTCTAGTATCGAGCTGGCAGCAGTGCCCGGCCGTCGTCCTTGGTTCAAAACACCCTTTTTCTCTTGGGAATCCATCCCCAACCTCACATTCAAAGCAAATTGTGTCCAAGCCTCCAGCCATCTGTTCTTCTGCCCCAGGACCCAGCTGCTGTCCCTGGAAGACAAAGTGCAGCCCGTGGCAGGAGCGGGTGCCCCAGCAGCAGCCGTGCCTGGACGGTTGGTTTTCCCCCTCCCTCAGGGCAGGACGTTAAGCTGCAAGTCATTTTTTTTTTCCCCCCAGGGAAGTAATTGGAACAGTTCTTTAATGGCATTAGTCCACGTTGCTGTTTCTGTGACCAGATAGCTGGGGACGAACCCCTTATGCTACCAAGGTGTTGGAACAATGCGGGCGTGTAGTAAGGAAGTGAACTAGAAGTAATTTGTCTGAGTCAGACTTTTCGGACACATAAGTTACACTCCCTGCCCTCCCCCAATGTATTGTGTGGGGGACTGAGTCCCCTGTTTGTGTTCCTTTATTATTAGCATTAAAACCAAAAGGAATAAAGAGACGGTTGGAAAGCCACCTGCGAATCAGCCAAATGCTTAAGAATCACAAAGCAGTGCCATTTTCTGCCCCCAGCCCTGCCTGGTTTTCAATTTTAAGATGGATGTGGATTTGTTTGTCTACATCAACTTCATTTCCCTTTGTTATTTCTTCCTTGACACCTGACCATGAGACACTGAGTGTCTCTAAAGAGCAGCAGAGTGTCTCAATGCTTGGCTCAGTTTGTAAAAAAAAATTAGGATTACTGGATAAAATTGAAGTGTTCATTTTAAAATGATGCTTCTCTTTGAGATTTTAAGCCTCTTTTAGAGGCAGTTTTAAAGGTTAATGAATCAAACGGATCAAAAGTTTTCAGCAAGCCTTGAATAGCAGCCTGCCTATACTGAGCTATTAATCATTTATTTTCTGAAGGAACAAAGCAAGTGCAGGGTTATTTACTGCTGCTGCATGCTGCCCTCTCATACCCACTGTGCTCTGCTTCCCTTTGGAGGACAGTTCAGATGTTTGTGCTGAAGAACCCTTTCCGGGACAATTACATTATTGAACAAAGGTGCACATTAAATGGGTGCCTGACATTTGGTTTAGCTGGGGTTTTCTGTACTGTGTTTGATCCTTCCAGTTAAAGGGAGGATATTTCTGACAGGAAAACCAGTGCTTGTCCAGTTTGTGCCACAGAGGAGTGCTTGGGGAAGGTGTGAATCTGTGTTTGCAGTGTGCTTTGTCCTGGCCACCAGCCCTGTGGCTGGGCAATAACCAGCCCTGTTCAGGACAGTGGAGAGGCTGCAGAAGAGCTCTGGTGTGGGTACTGTGAGACTTTCTTGCCCTGGCAGTGGAGTTCAAGCTCTGCTTTAGACCGAGCTGGGTTGGGGGGATGATCTCTGACTGAACTAGACCAAAGCTGGGTGTCCATGGGGACCCCCTGGGCACCCTCAGCTCTGCAGCCAGCTGGGAGCCATTGGGGAAGGCTGGTGCCAGTGGGGGAACCACAACCCCATGCACATACCCTCACACAGAAGAAACTGCTGGGACTTTTCACTGCCTCAGCACAAATACGACCTTTGGATAGTACCCCTGGCCGTGCAGCTTCCTATTTGTCAGACTGTGTTTGTCTGCCTGGATCATGCCAACCTGAGCAGAATGTGGTCACGTTTCTAAGGCTGGTTTTGAAATCCAGCAGATAAAGGAGGAGAGAAAAGAAGGTGTAATCCTCTCCAGCATAACGTTTGCCTTTCACTTAATATTTTTGGGGTGCTAATCTTGAATTTTTCACCTGTATGTTCATACAGATTGTTGGAAGAGATAATATTTTTTCTTTACTTAAAAGATTTTTTTTTCCTCTGTCTCATTTCCTTATGAGACTGGTGATGAGGAGGGCAAAAAACAAATGCTCTGTAATACAAGTATTATTACCTCTGCTTTTGGTATATGTTTCATGTTCACAGTTGCTGTGGAATCCAATCCCAGATGCTCTGACAGCTTAGAAGAAAGTTAAGAACATAAACTTGGGTAACTTGTAATTACACTGAGCAGAATGCTAGTAGGAATATCTCAGGTTTGGGGTTTTAAACGTGCCATAGAGGGGGCTGTGGGTTGTTGAATTAGTTCTGTCCACTGTGTGTTGACTTCTGGGGCAGTCACTGTAGTACATCAGTTCAAGCCTTCCTGCCAAATTCATTTGCATACTTCTGGATAATCTCTCTTTGAATGTTATGATACTGTGCTTTCTATAAGAATAAAAACCTAATTTTTGTCATTATTCACTGTTACTGTTATTAAGCTAAAGTGCATGTAGTAGTGTTTAATTATTGCATGTTACTAGTGCTGAGTGTCCTGAACCTGCTTTGCCCCTTACCTAAACAAAATAAGGACATACACAAATAGTTAGACAGAACCAGGATGTATATAGGATGTATTTGGTGCCTCTTCTGAACTAAGCTACAGGGGGAATATGCTGTAGAGATAACAGCTGTGGTAGTGGAGATAAGCCAAATGAACACCTCCAAACTGATGTCAGTCCTTAGTGGTGTTTTCCCTCCAAGCATCATACTGTACCTGAGCCCTTCTGTTCCAAGTGAAGCTCTGAGTGAGCTATAGGGTTTACTCTGGCATTTCAGCTGCCTTTTGGGTTCACAGTGCCAATGGCCATACTTTGAACCTGCTAGTTAGCAAACCTGGACTGGCTGAAGTTACTCAGGCTAGGTAAAAGCTAAAGCACAGGAGGCTGAGCGTGTCCCAGGGTACAAGGCAGCCAAAACCCACACAAGCTTGGTGACTGCTGTGGGGTAAGTCTGGCTGGGGTACAACGTGTATGAATAGGCTTCCTGATCTCCCCCATGGCCAGGGGGGGCTGTGGAGACAGGACTTTATCTTTGTGCAGCACTGCCCAGACAGCTCATCTCGGGAGCATGTCGCGGCTCTTCAGCGAGGCTGGGGAGGCCGGGAGGCAGCTGCAGCTGTCCCAGAGATGGGGTTCATTTGCTTTCCCTCATCTGCATGCAGGAAAAGCCCCTGCCCTGCCTTCTCCCACCAGCAGTTGCCTTTCATTTGTCTTCACAACTGCCCTTTTTCAGCATCGCCGGCACTAAAAGTCCCGGAGCAGCCGCAGCGCAGCAGCTCAGGGCAGAGGGGGGCAGAGCACAGCCTGCTCTGCCCAGATAAGCTCCTGCATGAATTAAGGAGGGGACAGCCTTTGAGAGTGGAACGGGAGCAGCTGGTGCAGCAGCTGTGGCCCAAAGCCCACGTCACCCCAGGAAGCACTGGGCTGAGGCTCCCTGGGGATGGATGGGGGGAGTGCTGCCAGCCGGCCTCCCGCCTGCCTCCTGGGGTTGCCTTTTCCCCCTCCACAGATGGAAGAGACATTAACTGTGTGCAAACATCTGGTCTAACTGTTGCTTCTGATTCACGGTAACGAGGATACTGCAATGCAAGGGCTCCAGAGAGTGGGCCCTTCAATATTAGAAGGGCCAAGTGTTAATTAACTGTATTAATTTCCTTTAAGCAAGGCAGCGTTGTTATTTGCTCTTTGCTGATGAAGAAATGAGGCATCAAGAGGTGACGTGATTGGTCACAGACACGCAGGGTGTTACTGGTGTATTTAAGGGTGCAGGGATCCAGGGAAATCGTGGCACCACTCCACACTGTCCTGCAGGGGAATTGCAGCCGCTGCCAGAATACCCAGCGTAAAATCCTTTACAGCCTGAAACTTGTCAGGCCAGCAGAGGGGCAGTGCGTGTCAGGATCTGCTCCACAGCATTTACCTCACCACTGCACACGCCTCCTGCATCCCACGCACCACAGGAAGAACCCCGTGTGCTGGGCAGGCTGGTGTTGGCAGCAGGGCTGGGGTGGGGACCAGAGCTGGCCCACAGCCCTGCCTGGCAGCAGAGGGGCTGGGAGCTCTTCTCAGCCACGGGGCCGGCTTCTGGGGGGCTCAGAGGGGTTTTGGATGCCTGGCAGAGGCCCACGCTCAACACTGCCCAAGAGCTTCGGCCGCGCTGGGCCCTGGGAAAGGCCTAAGCTTTGAATGCTGGGGCTCATTAGAAGGATTGGGTTTTTCCTTTTTAATTTTGCTTTCTCATGCAACAGGAGGGTTATCAGCATCCCGCATGTGGGAGATGCTGGTGGTGGGAGGTGCCTGTGCCATGTGTCCTGCATGGACTATCATCTGTCTGCATGGTGGGGCCACTCCTGACTCTGGCTGCTGTCCCTTCTGCCCCCACCTCGCCCCTGGCCACACCAGAGATAGCTGCCATGGTCAAGGGCAGGATATGCATCCAGCAGAGCTTTTCTCCATGTCACCCTGCAAGGGGTTATCACCTACTGCTGAAGAAGCTGCCAAGATCCACAAGCTGTTGGGTGTCTGGAAAACAAAAAATGCCAAGTATTATCTAGCAAGCAGACAGCAGGTTGCAGTGGCTGTTTCATAGAATCATTAAGGTTGGAAAAGACCTCTAAGATCATCAAGTCCAACCGTCCAGCACAACCATGACCACTAAACCATGTCCTGAAGTACCATGTCCACACATTTTTTTAATACCTCCAGGGATGGGAACTCCACCACCTCCCTGGGCAGCCTGGGCCAATGCCTCACCACTCCTGCAATCATGACATTCTTCCTAATATCCAATTGAAACTTCCCCTGGAGCAGCTTAACCCCAGTTCCTCTCATCCTGTTGCTGGTTACTTGGGAGGAGAGACCAACACCCACCTCATTCCAACCTCCCTTCAGATAGTTGTACAGAGCAATAAGCCCCCCCCTCAGCCTCCACACTAAACACCCCCAGTTCCCTCAGCCACTCCTCACAAGCCATGCTCCCCAGGCCCCTCAGCAGCTTCATTGTTCTTCTCTGGACCTGCTCCAGCCCCTCAATGTCTTTTTT
>NW_008618835.1:0-419 GCF_000691845.1 Merops nubicus | reverse complement strand
GCAAGATCATCAAGACATTCTCAGGACCCATCCAGACAATTCAGACCACCTAAGATGCCCACTGAGACCTCCCCTGAACTTGGCACATGGTTCTGGACCTGAGCCCCGGGATGAAATGCCCCAAACATTTGGCCAGTTTAGGAAGAAATGTCAAAACAAAAAAGAAAAATCCAATATTTTATTAAATTTGGGATTTTCTCCGTAGAATTAGGGAACGGACCAGGAGTCTTTTACCCCTGGGAAATCCAACATGTTGGGGAAAAAACAGCTGTATCCTGGCAAAGCTCAGCACAGCTTCGGTGGTGGCACCGTTTATGCCGACTCTTCACTGTAAGTATTCTAAGTATCACTAAGAGATTTGAGGGGTAGGGGCCGTTTGCTGCTGCTGGAGGCCCCATCCTCTTGAAGCAGAGAAACCC
>NW_008618834.1:17804-42086 GCF_000691845.1 Merops nubicus | reverse complement strand
TGTGTGTATATATATATATGCATATATACATGAATTGTTCCCTTCTGTCCTTAGCAAGATTTCAAGCATAACAGTAGCTGAGACACAATATGCTTCTCCAAATCCATCCCCCAGAGAGGAAATAATAGTGCTAGATACAGACCTTTCATTGGCAAACGTAGTATTTTATATTATAACTGTAATCAAGAACACAGTTGGCTTTGTCCAGGGACAGATCAGTGCTTCTGGACTGTAACTAAGCTATTCCAAAAGATTTCTTTTCATTGATAACTGTGTTAGGTGTAGGATGTGAGCTGGAATTATTGTAGAGACTGGGATCAAAGCACAGGGAAGATGTAGTCTAAGTGGCTATTTCTATGATGCTGCACATCTCTCTGTAAGCATGTGTGTCTATGGCTCTGTACATCTCTGTCTATCATGTCTGCAGTGGCAGATTCTGGATCCAGCCTGAGGTCTAGCTGTGGCTGGGGAACAGCAGAAACCAGAGAGACAAGTGTGAAGAGTTTCCCATCTGCCACACAACCTGGCAAGCAAGAGGAGAGGGAGACAAATCCAGTCTCCTCCCAGCACAGAAGAGGGAGGAAAGAACTGAAGTTTTGACCTCAGAGAGGAAAAGAAGCTGCTTTGGACAGTAAAAGTTTTATTTTTAAACACTGAGTCAGATCAATCATGGCACTTTTGTGCAAGGTGGAAGATGGCAATTTGTTTGTAATCGTAAAATTCATTCCACCTGTTGTCATCAAAAGAACTGGGGTCCACATTTCAGTAATTAAAGAGTTAGAATACTTACTCCAAAATGCTCTGATGCTGCTCTACATGCTGACAAACAGAATATCTAAGAACAAAAACCATCAAGAAAAATCAACACAAGCAGAAACCCAGTGAACTTGCCTTCTTGCCCGTCTGCCCTTCCTGCTTTCCCCAGGTGTTATACCAAGAGGTATCCTGCAGTAGTGACTGTGAACCTTTTGTTTGGACCTTGCAAGTCAGATTTGGCCTAGAGCCTGTTGTTTGAAAAGCCCAGTGCTTCTAACTGAAACAAGTGATCGAGTACTTATGTTGTTCAGTGATGCATTTGCCTCTTTAGATCACAGCTCCCTGCTTGGTGACTCATAGCATGTCTTTATGGCTAAACTGGTCTTGTTCACGTTTTTTAGTTGCACAGGGTTTTTTGTCAGTAAGATGTTTGGAGATTATCTGGAGAAGAAGCTGGAAGAGAGATGCTTGCGTGCTATTGCAAGCTGCAGAACAGGGCTTGAGAAATATCTCCTTTGGAGAACTAATGATGCCCTTCAGAGATTAAAAGGTCAATCTGTACCATATGGTTCCTGTCCTTGATCAGGCCTTTAACACATCTCTGATGGCAGAAGAGCTTTTCATGGCAGAAAGCAGCAGAAGTGGTAAGAGGAGCACTCATTGGCTAGAAGAAGTTCAGGACTCTTTTGAGCAGACACAGGGAGTCCTGACGCCTGCTAAGTAAAATAAGCACACCCCTGTCACTCATCCCAGCCCTGCCTGGGAAGAGCTGTATATATTTCAGCATTCTTCCTCTACAAACTCCTTTCAAGTGTGCTCAGTATTCAGTGAGAGACTACGCACATCTGCTGTTCCAAGAAGCAAGTTTAATTGCTGATGGGCTTTTTTCCCACTAGCATTTCAACCCATCTGCATGTTGCGATTACTGAAGCCTAATTTTTTTTTTGTCTACTTCAACCTTTTCAAGTGATATTCATTAATCCCATCTATGGCATCTCCAACATGTGGGAAATCTGCCTAGAGTAATTACAAAGTGTTTCCTCTGCACTTAGTTCTCATATGAGAGCATGGGAAGATAATGAAGGCTGATTGTAGTGTCATCATTCCATTGAGGAAATGAATGATGCTGTTCAACCAACAGCTGGCTTGTTACATAAAAGAAATGACAGATCAGAATAATAAAGGCAAAATACCCTTTAACAGATCATTCTAATTTGGAAGTCCAAATAATTGCCTGGAATCCTGGAAATATAGGGAAAAAAAAAAAAATTAGGCCCTTAAGTTTGCTCTGTGTATGGTTGTGGGTATACACACACACACGTATATATATATATCACACATATATATTTACATACTTATACATACATGGGTACAAACATATAGCATTTCTCTTTTTATTATTTTTGAATATGAGATATACATACATATGTATGCATGTATCTCAGTAAGACAGCAGAAAAGATCACCAAAAATGGTATTTTTTAATCTGTAATATTTATCCTGGAAAACAGATTACAATCCAGAGAAATTTGTTTTTATTGTTAATTGACCTGAAGAGTGCATTTAGGAATGTGAATGATATGTATTATAATTGAATTTAAGGTGCAATGAGAGTTTCATGATACAATAATAATAATACACACTGCAGTGTCTTTATAAAGAATCTTGTGAGGCCTTTGATCTCCATTATATATATATATGAAAAGCTACAGAAGCTTTTCTATTTTATAGGCATTTTTAATATTATTTGATGTATCTATATGTGAACACCATAAATATACATATAAATAGAAAATCTTAGCTGCTAAATGGTCCATTAGAAGTGCTCACTCCTCCAGTGCTCAGTTCATACTCTGAGAAGCCAAAGGGCTGATTTCACTGTGTCTTTCTGTGCCAGGGTGTGTTCCCAGATAGTCTTTCAGATAAGCTAAACCTTAGAGCTTGACTTGTTAAGTCATAACATCATATGGTATTATCAGACTGCAACACTTGATTGTTAATTGGAGTTAGAAATCAAGACAGAGTAATAACAAACAAAATGTCTTTCAGGTCTAAGAATTTCCTTGAATGATCCAAGGAAAATGTCATTCAGTGCAAGGTGTGACCTCAGATGATACAGAAGATAAGATTAAAGCTAGTAACAACTTTAGGGTGAAATGAGGAACTTGGACGAAGCCTTTCAGAGCAGGCTTTCTCAGCAGCACCAGCTACATTCCTAAACTAGACAAGAAGACTTTGGAAAAATTCTTCATGTACTCTCGTTTTACATTTTCAATCTGCAGCAACTGATATGAACTGAGCTCGTGGGATCCACACGTAAGATGGACCCCGACAAAAGAATCACAGAATAATACCAGTTTCTCGTGCAGTCTCCTGCTCCAAGCAGTGTCTGCTGGGATAAACGCCAAGGGTGGAAACCACACAACCTGCCTGGACAGCCTGTTCCACTGCTTTGGCTGTCCTGATAAAAAAAGACACATTTTGTATTTATGCATTAGTGTTTGCCAGCAGGGTAGCATAAGCTAAAATCAATGCTTAGAGCCTTAACAAAGAGACCCAAGTAGAACATAAAATCCTGTTAGAGAGGGCAGTAGTTTAAATTGAGTGTATACAAAATCTTGAAAGGGTAGCTTCAGGAAATGGTTGAACGAAAATGTAACTTGATTCAATTAGATTTTTGTTCCTATTCATAAATGAAGAAATAGGGATCTATATTGCCATAGCAACAAAATACCATATGTTATTTCTATATAAGTTTGAAAATGTAATGTTCTCACATGAAATTAAAACCAGAGCCCAGGACCACAAAGAACATTAAAGTACTGCTTTTATAATAGGAAACTGATAATTTTCTGACCAATTGGTTTTGTCTCCAAATTAAAAGATTGTTGAAAGGGATATTTAACACTGAAGTAGATTTTTGAGAAGTATCCTTTCACTCCAGAACTAAAAACTATCTCAGAGACCAATTTTTTCTCTAAGAAACACATAGTAGATTTTTAGAAATAATATGTCACTTGATTTGGCATAACTCTAAAAAAAGAAATGACTGTATAGACAAAGGTGCAACCCATGCCGCACATATCAACTGGTACTGCCTCTTGAAAACATAGCTTCTAAAGAGATTTCTAATCGCAGCTTCAGTGAATAAATTTAGTAAAAGGATTTACTGAAAGTCATTTTATACAGCAGAGACATATCTGCCTGCATTTAGAACTGGATTCAGCAATCCTGAATTTCTAACCTCTGCACATGTTATAAGACCTCTGACCTGAATGCCTCTTATTACCAAACTAAGCTCAACTTCAAATTTCAGGCAGTACAAGTTGGAGCAAAAATCAGAGTGAAACTGCAATCTTTTAGCTACTGGACAGCATTTGCATTTAGCCTTCCATTATCCCACTGGAATTCAGACATCAGATGAAACTAAGTTCTTAATGGTAAGTCAAAATGTCTTTTTATTAGCTGCAGACCTCTTGCAGCTCTCATGACAGTATCAAAGGAAGGAGACCGAATAAAAATCTCTTCAAATGCTTATTCTTTTAAAGTCTGGATCTTAAACTCTTCTGCTCTTGTTAAAGACTGCATCAGACTTTAAGAATCTGGAAGCTTTCAGAAAGGGATAAAAGAAGGTAATTTTAATTCCAAATTTTGCACCTGACCTACTCTTATTGATAATGTCACTGGAAGTTTTCCAGACTTAAGTATGACATAATGTGTACAAAGGCACTATGCCAACTCTCTGTTCCTAGTGAATTTTCCCAGATGACTGGGGTTCTCATCTGATGTGTGTTTTCAGTTTTAAGTAACTGGGATAGACCACTTTTCCCTGCTGATTTGACAAGGATAGAAATTTTATATTATATACTGTCATATTAAAAATTTAGAATTTAGTTCTCTTAGTGAGTAATTATATCAAGACCAAAATAATTAAGGAGATTGATGTGACATATTTTATTTCTCAATAATTTTTGAAGTCTTTAACTCTTAAAAGGCATTTCACTGAAATTTTGTGCATTCATTCTCATCACGTTTTTCCAGTTCTCCATGTTTTCTCCATATCTCAGAGCCTCGTGATTAGCTTAACATATAAACGCACAATATTTATATAGTAATCAATACCAAGTGGCTTTAAATTGAATGACATTGACGATCTTGACTGATCAAATTGCCACCTGCTCCTGGGCCAGCAGCACGTTCCTACCAGCTACAGAGCAGGCACTATTTGCACGGTATTTCCAACTGACCACGGAGATAAGTCTGCTGAAACATTCCCTGTTTCAGCTGCTGGCAAACCAACACGAACTGACTGACTGTCAAGGAAAAAGAAGTTCATGCTGTATGCATTGCTAAATTGATAATTGCTAACATTTCTGCACTGGACTCATGGAAAAGCATGGCGAAGATTTGGTAGAGGAAGAGAAGGAAAGAGAAAAAGCTCTTCTTTGAATTGTCTTCACTTAAATTAGACTCTTAGCAGTCCACAGCTCTATCACAGTCTGGATTTGAGGGTTAAACCTGTGATATAAATCTATTATTGTACAGAGACTTTTGAAACTATCAGTGAAATTTTAAAGAACCTAAAACAAATTAAGAGCACACAGCTAAAGCAAAGCAGAAATAAGGTGCTCAATTCTATTAAGGTCAAAGAAATGCATTTACTAAACTGAAAACATATAAATATGTCTAGTTTAGGTATCAAAACAACACAGACCTTAGATCCAAAATCCAATCTGCAGTTTTCACTTTGTTCAAAAGGCAAAGTGATATTTTTTTTTTACTTTTAATTTCCCTAGACACTTCTAGTCCTGCCTCTGGTTATTTCCTTGTCTGTTTGTCCTAGTCTGAGCACTTTTTTGCCTAATTCACATCTACATCCTTAGTACAAAGCAGAGACACAATTTTCCCTCAGCAAGCACAAGCCAGGACTGTTCCTGTCCGCATTAAGAATTGCAAGCAAATTCCAGCTTGAGCAGTCTGGCTTCTGGGCTCCTGGGTCCTGTTCCATAACACAACTTTCAGAAGAGGAAGAGCAAAGGGTAAAAGAGGAAGGGTAGCCTGCAGCCTGTCACAGCACTCTGCCTGCAATAACAGCAATAAATGACTTCAAATTACTGCAGAAGGCAATTCCAGACAGTAGATCCTTGCATATACAGTATACTTTCACTCTTGTACTTTTCCTCGTAAAAGCCAGCCATGTGTGCTGCTGAAGTATCTGCATGACTCAATGTGGGCACTTACCCTAAGGAAACAATTTCTAGTCATGGACTCCGAGACTATGGCCCTTGAGATGACAAGAAGATTGGCCTTGAGCTTACTTTCTTATGTCAGCTGGTTCAAGTGGCACCTACTTAGATCCTGCACCATGTTGCGCATCCCTTCACCCAGTATAGGAGGCCTAGTCACAAACCTGGGAGAGGAGTCCAGCTCCTGAAAAGCTGGTGCAGAACTATTTGTTTCTGCAGCCAGTGATTAACTAAATCTTCTATGTAACAGCTGAATCCTATAGCACCCATCACAAGACTACTCAAGCCCTGATCTGCTTGAAACCTTTGAGTTTGTTACCAGCAGCTGTAAGGTTGATCTTTTATTGAAACGTTAAAGCATCTGAGCCACTAAGGGAAGAAACAGATCAACGCTGTCCAAGGAATTTCAGAACGTATTTGATCTCCTGAGAAAATAAGATTTGAATGTGGTAAGGCAAAAAAAGTGAATGAGAAAAGCACAAGACTCAGGAATGAATAAAGCAGTACCCACCATCTCCTAAATACAGATACACCTAGACTGAAATTCAGTTGCTCTGACTTACAAACATAGCATGCCCATATACCATTTCTAGAAAACAGCCTCCCAAAATAAGAGCATATGTTTCCTACAAAGTTAATGAAGACAAGGAGATAACTTGAAAGAACTCCAAGGGGAGATCCCACAACCCTAAATTTTAGCCCCTAGACTAGATTGCCAGGGGTGCCTGGAGGATTGCCTTGCTTATATGGGAACTTCCTAATGTCAAACTCTTCACACAAGAATACCACAGTCTTGCCTGGCTTTTTTTTTTTTGTAGCAAATGCCACTATATTTTACAGAGAGGTTTAGGAATATTTGCCATGTGGCAAAAAGGAACCTTCTGAATTTCCTGCTTTTGTGAGCAATCGCATTGCATAATCCTCTTCAAAAATGTCAACTCCACCTTCCAACCAGTCTGATTTGGAACTCTGTCTACCATTGCAGAACCTGCTCTTCTCATTTTAATTCTAAAAATCAAAGAACATAGAGACAGGTAAGTGGATCGCAGAGCAAAGTGTGGGAAGGTATAGTAGTAGAAATTAAGAAAGGGCAAGCTCTGTTCCTTCTGTCTCTCTTTATTTTTTATTAAAGTTTGCCTTTTAGTCTACTGAAGGGTACTTAGTATATTTACTATTTTATTTGGCACGCTTGTTGTAGTGTTCATGAACTGTGAGTTCAAAACTAAGTGTGAACACATCTGCTTGGTCTGGGATAACTAGAAGATGGATCTCAATGGAATTAAAGCAAATATCTAAAATGCCCATGAGGGAATCACCCAGATGGAAAAGCTATGTTGTGTTATGGAAACTCTCTAGTTATATGCATGTAGTGTACGTGAGGTGCCGGGAAGTAATAATGAGGGAACTACATTAAAACAATAGGACTTAATCTTAAAAAATTTAAATAGGCAGCTTGAGCAAATTATACATGAAATTTAAGGATACTTTTGTTGATCCGCTTATTCATTGACTAATTCTGTCTTCCATCCTCAGACAAAGACTATTAAGAGTTTTCAAATTGGTAATGACCAAGTCTGATTTTTTTTTGCTCAGCCCTACTCTCAACCTGAAGTGTAAATACTAAATGAGTTCCCCAAATGAAAAAATGGATTGCAGACGCCCAACTAAGTTTGAATGTACACAGTTCAGATGAATGGATTCAAATTATGGAATTCAATAGCTAAGCCCCGTTTAGGAGCCAAACATCATGCTAGCAGCTACCCATTCCACGATGAACTACATCATATTTCCACTGTGTAACTACACATAGCATGATAGTGTACACAAAAATCCCATCAAATGCACAGGCCCACCTCAGAATCTGTCCAGTTTATAATATGCTATACTGATCTTCATTCCTTGGAAAAGGCCTTGGTTTGTGATGGGGGAGCCGTGGGTCTGTAACTCACCTTATGCATGTATTCCTCCTCACTTAGTAAGTGAACATATGCAAGCTGTGCAGCTACTCGTTTCCCTCTTCAGCCTGGGCTGAGAAGTTCAGAAGTTGTTAGCTGACTATTGAACGACATGAAGTTGTCTCTGAATTGTTACCACATTCATACGGGATGTTACATGGTGGCATAGTGAAGGTTGGAAAAAGGAATGACTCAGTCAGCTGTTGATGCAAACCTGAAGAATAGAATAGAATAGAATAGAATAGAATAGAATAGAATAGAATAGAATAGAACTAATTTAGTTGGAAGGGGCCTACAACAGTCATCTAGTCCAACTGCCGGGCTAATTCAATGATGAGCAAAAGTTAAAGCATGCTGTTAAGGGCACTGTCCAAATGCCTCTTAAACACTGACAGGCTTGGGGCATCGACCACCTCTCTAGGAAGCCTGTTCCACTGTTTGACCACCCCCTCTGTAAAGAAATACTTCCTAATGCCAAGTCTGAACCTCCCCTAACAGAACTGAGAGCCATCACTATGGTTAATGTCATGGTTTATTTCCTTTACAATTTCAAAGGTGGAGTATGTTCTGCTAAACTTCATCTAGGTGGTTTGTTTGTGGGGGTTTTTTTGTTTTTTTTTTTCATGGAATTTTTGAGTTTCCTACATGTCTGCATACCTACTGTTTATGCACATGCTACATACAGAAACACCTGCAGGGTATCAAGCATATACTTAGATCCTGATTATGCAATTTTAACATGTAGTCTAAATGAAAACAAAAGGTTTAAACAGAATATTAACTTAAATAGGAAAGAAAGAATTAGGCAGAGAGAGTTCTAGAGAGTTAGCAGAAAATAGCAAGTCTTCTTTCTACTGATTTGAAATTTTTAAAAAATTGATCAAATGAAATTTTGAAATAAGATGTCCTTCCAAGCAAGTAATGAGCAAGCCTTTTTGACAATGATTCTCTATTTTCTCCACTTACTTTTTTTAGCATTTGAAATTTGCCAGAGGAAGTAGCACTTTGAGGAATTTCTCACAAAAAGCAACAGAAATTAAAAAATGAGAATGTAATTAAGGGGTGCATAAATACCAAGTAGTACAATTATTATATTTTCCTTCACCCATTGATTATGTCATCAAAGATAATTTCTGTTTACTTTCTTCTCTTCTGTGAAACACTAGAAAATGTAGCTTCTTGCTTCGAACATATTTCACACATGAGCCATTACTGTGATGGTTCGTTGCACTTCAAAATGGTTTGGAAGAAGCTGATTTCTTTTTCTGATACTTAAGAATTCGCATGGAGAGATGTGATTAGCTTGCTGAGGGTCAGTCATTTCTCACTTTATCCAGGTGCTTGGAAGTTTATTCAAAAGACAGACTTACACTGTGTTTGGGACATAATCAGTTAGGCAGGGAGTTACAAAAACAGATCTTAAACAACTTTCCATCTCTCTTTGTATTTAAGAGTTAAGTGAGGTTTGTGTAAAACAGAGTTACCAGATCTGTGTCTGGGAACCTAGCATATATCAAGCCTCATTGATCTTACAACCTATGTTCAAAGTCAATTTTAAAAAATAATTCTGTTCAAAGTGCTGCCTGACAATACAGTCTAAACATTTATCTTAAAAGGTTATATCAGATACCCACTCAGAAAGTCTTACAGAGTCTTGGCAACGGAAATTCAACAGGAGGCATTGTTTCCAAGTAATGGGATATGCATTAGTATCTTACTTAACCCCTACAGAATGGGACAGCAACTTTATGTTGTTAAAGAATCTATGCTTCTGTATCCCTGTATTACTTGTTGTGTTACACTGAAGATCAACCAGCAAGCTTTGGCCCCTTTGAGCCCCACAGCAGCCTCCCATGACTATCAGTCCCCTGGACAAGCTTCCTTCAAATTCACTCTCTTGAAGTTCATGATCATTATTCTGAGAGCTGCTTTTCTTCCTTTCCTCAGATTCTTCACTGCTATCATCTCCTGATCACCGCAGCAAAGACTACTGCTGACTAGCACATCCTTTCAATCAAATTCAGCAGAGCGCCTATCTGTCAGTCCATCCAGCACCTCTGTCACAAAATTATCTGTAGAGCTCTCCTGACTTGTTTCTAGCACTCATCCCTCCTCCCAACAATAAATAACTCAGCAGGAATAGGGTTGTAAAACTGGATTCACCTCTGTTTTTTCTAATTCAAGCACATCTGCAGTTGTCTTTAGCCATTTTTATGCAAGAGAATCTAACACAGAGCATCAGATTCTGGACCGAATTCCTTAGCTTGTATGTTTATGTGTAATGTCAGTTTGGAAGGTATGGTTCAGCTCCATCAAAAATTACATTTGATGTAGTAATTCCTGGAAGTAAAAGTCCACATTACATGGTGTTAATGAGAAATCAAATTAGGTAAGCAGAATGATACCTTACAGCCTTAGAAACCAGTTACTTGGAGGACATGGAGAAATGATTTAGCTAAAATAAGAATCCTCTAGGCCTTCCAGCAGTATTCAAGCCCATACTCAAGTGAAATAAAAAAAAATCTTTCTTTTCTCTAATATCAGCACTGCTTTAATCTTGCCAAAATCTAAACAAACACTATAAATGGTTTATGGAAATTTTTGCGTTTATCTTGCATACTTTTGGTGCATATGAAGGCAGTCAGAAACCTGAGAAAGAGACTTAAGTGCTCTCACACAATCTTCTGCATTGCTGAGTGCTTGTCCTAACCCAGTTATAGATTTAGAGGAAGCAAAAGGTAAAGGGAGTTCTACCAGCGTTACCCAACGTGACACACTCCAGGTATAGCTAGGTGGCTACAGCACTGTGATCATACAGACCCCACTACAAAACACCAACTTACCTGTACTGCCAATTTCCATCTGCATTTCATTGTTTTGACATCTGGTATTTCACTCATGCTGTTAACATTTCTCACACAGAACTTTGTAGATGTACCTTTGATTGAAGCCTAAAGGCCATCCACATTTCCATTTCTCCTTGGCTGTGTGCTTTCATTATAGTTCCTTTTTTCTCCTTTCGGAAAAGAAGCTTAACGTACACTAGATTATCCCCTTGCTAAATTTATGGGCTTTGGGCTTAGCCTTTGTGAAACTGAAATTTCATCTCAGCTGCAGCATCCCTCATCTACCAACATAATCAGAGAAGTGCTGCTTTAATGTTCTGTTGATACTGGAAAAATGAGAACAATGACCTTTGTATTAATTAGTTAACCCAGAGAAGCTACTAAGATGGAAAATGTAGAACTTATCAGGGCACTAGGTTACATATTCTACCCATATCTTATGTTAATTGTGGGCTCAAATAAATGTTGCTGTAGATGCTAGTAGCCTCCTACCTCCTTCATTTTAGTTGGGGTAAGCATAGATTTCTTCTCTTTCTTTGTTTTGTTTAATTCCAGTGAGCTAGAGTATTAGAAACTTATCAGTGGATTGTGTACTTGGTGCTGAATGATTCACTATGGTATTTTCTTCTTTCTCAAGACACTCTTGTGACCCACTCCATTTTTATTTTTCAGTAATATAAAGAGTTAAGCCATTATCCATGTCATTACAATAAAAAACCTTCTCATAAACATGTAAATTGGATCTTTTCAACATGCAAACTGTGCCTTTTCAGGTACCTCAGCAGTATATCCACCTGAACTATAACAATAAAATTGCAACACACTTTTAAATAAGTACAGTTGTCAGATTTTCCACTCTCAGCCCCTTCCCTTACAATGCAAATGCCCAGAGTTTAGATTCTGCTCTTGGCCAAGTCACCAGTTCCTTAAATCCCTTCAGAGGTGACCATTTTGCCCTGAGAATATATTATCTTCAAGTTATTACTTGAAATGTTACTTGGCATTGAAGCTAGCACAGAGATTTGTCAGGGAAAACTGATGCTGTCAGCCTGAAAGCACAGTCACACAGCCAGTACTGCACAGATACAGAGCTGAAACTGCACGAGCTTCCCCTGCAACATGACCTGTCAATCTGTCACGTGTTACCTGCTCTGATTAAAGATTCTGAGAGCAGGTGTCTGCAAATGGAGAAGGGGTTTCCTAGAAAGTAACGATGCAAAAATAAAAAACTAACTGATGTGTCCATCACAGAATGGTCAAGGGCATCAAAGTGAATTAAAAAGCTTATTTATCTGCATGTTTTCATTAATCAGATGGCTTTTTAGAGGAAGTTGCCCAAAAAGTGTCTTTTGACTCCCCGTTTCCTCAGAAAACACATATGTCATCAATACAGACAATTCAGATCCTTCATCTGTCACTTTGACTTAAAAAATTTTAGGCTAGAAAAACCAAATAATGTATTTATTAGAATGTTGGAAAATGTATTTTCTGCTTTCTTTCCCGGTTTTCAGAAATTTTATCAGCATCAGGATTACATTTTGTCTCCTCTGCAAAAGAGGTCTTCTACCCATGTTCTTGGAGAGGACCCTCCAGCAATAAACCCTAGAAACTTTGGCTCAAAATCACAGAGCTCTGTGGACGACTTGCAATAAATAGTGGGAAGATCCAAGGAGGATTAGAGGCTAGCTGTAAAGAACTTGTGTAGGAATGACAAAAGGAAAGGTGTTATTGTTAGCTTAGTTACGTTCCTACAGTGAAAATATAAAGGAAGAAAAACCTTCATCTTATTCAAATGTGTTGGATTCAGTGCCCAACAGAAGAATTCTTTGCATTCTTGTGTTACTTTTGTCCTGTTGTCCTATACACCAGAAAGGCAGAGAACCCTGCAGAGCATTTTGTGCTTATGGATGAGTAGATTGTATGTCCTTTACTCAAAGAATAGCCAGCAGGAATTTTAAATGTTCTGTTAAATATAGCAACAACTTAAGATTTAGAAAAATACACACATAAAACAAAGTAGAAAACCAGACCTTCTCCATAACTGTTATTTCTTTCCTTGACTCTTCCTCTTTCTTCCTTACATACAGACAAGAAGAGAAAGTGCTAGTCAGTGTTCATTTATCTTCAGAATTAGATAAATGCCTATTTTAAGGTCATTTTTATCTTTTAATCTATATTTTCACAGTTGTGCGCTTCAGGACTTGATTCACAGTAAAATGAGTTTGAGTTTAGACTTGAATAATATGAGATGTAATGTCATGCATTGCTAGTAAATTTAGGTGATTAAGACATATTTCATCCTCCGACTTACCAGTTTGTGGTGACAGTCACCTACTGTGTAGGGCCAAACCATATACCATAACCCTTTTTGCTCCAAATGGAGTACCAGAGTATGATAGATCATGACTGTAAGCACTATAAAACTAGTGGCTAGGCTAAGCATAAAATAATAGTCTCATCAGCTGAAGCTCCCACTTGGCCCGCATGACCAGGTTTCCTTTCTGTGGAAAATGGAACGCAAGAAAGAGAGGAGGGGGAGAAAATGGGTGAGGAGTTGTGATCAGGGCAGAAACTCACACTTCGGAGCTAGGAATTTCCCCCAGGATGCCCAGTGTAGACAAAATTCTCACGAGGTCTAAGGTAAGCGTGTACAGCTACATCGTACTTCCTACATCAACTGTTGAGGATCCAAAAATGAGAGAGCCAAGGCAGTCTTTCTATCGCTCCTCCTTAGCAAAATGGGATGCTGGAACACAATGAAGTCAAGCAATTCCTAATCATTGAGCCACTTACCTTTATCGCCAAGAACCAAGATAGCGTAGTAGTGGGATAGCTGAGACTGGAAAGCAATGATGAAATTATGAGCTCACAGAAATTAATGATCATTTTTCCTCTGGCGTCAGCAGCTGAGCAAATGACCAAGATTTCAGCTCTGATCTTTGACTGACTGACTGCTGCTTTGCATCATAATGGATCCTCATTCCTTTGATGGGGGCTGAGATATCTCCTCTAAAATATTTTCTTTCATAATGATGTCAAAGAGCAGAGGAAAATAGGAACTCAGAACCAAAAAAATGCTCAAATGCTGTGTTTGAAATATATTGATTTGTGCCAAGGACTTCTGCTGAAGCTCATCTAAGCTTTAAGCCTTCCATGTCATAAAATGCAATTACTAGGAAATGTAAACTCTCCCTGACATCTGTAAGACTATTTAGGTGGATGAGGACTGTCACATGTAATTAAGCTTGATTCTGTAATTATAAGACCTTAAAATTAGCTAACTCAGTTTTGTTGGGTTTGTGCCTGGCAGGGTTTTGGTGGTGGAGGAGGGAGCTACCAGTGTGGCTCCTGTAAGAAGATTCAAGGAACTCCCCCAACTCCAAGACCCACCTCTGGCCAAGGCCAACCCAATCAATGCCTTTTCGATAACATTTTTAAGAAGGGAAAACCTGTTGGGCTGGTTCTTTTAGTTTTGGGGTTCTTTTGTTTGGGAGAGGTGGGGGATGTAGGGGAGAGAGGCTATTATATGGACACTGAGGTCCAGGAGGAAGGAAGGAGTGGGAGAGGCATGCCAAAGCAGCCATTCCCCTTCAGCCCATGAAGGTGGCAGGATGATCCCTTGCAGCCTTTAGAGATCTACAGTGGAAAAGAATCCTGTCTGCAGCCCGTGGAGGATCCCACATTAGAGCAGAGGACAGATCCAGAAGGAGGCCATGACTCCAAGGGAAGACCATGTGGCAACTCTCTGTCACCAGCAGGATCACAGCCCACAGAAGGGATCCATGCTGGTAGGAGAAGCTCACACACCACTGCCTCCTGTGGGAGGGATGCCACTCTGCCTCACACAAGGACTGTGAGTTGTCCCCCTTAGAAGGGAGGAGAGACAGAAACAACATGGAACAGACTGGGACTGACCACAAACCCTATTCCCTACCCCCTGCACCACTGGTGGGGAGGAGGTAGCAGAGCTGAGCCGGGGAAGAAGAGAGGGATGGGGGGAAGGTGTTTTTTTAAGATCTGGTTGTATTTCTTACTTTACTATTCTGATTCAACTGGCAAATTGGTGGTGGTTTTGTTTAAATGGGACTAATTTTGTTTCCCTAATTCAAGTCTGTCTTTTCCTCGTGACCATAACTAGTAAGCAAACCTCCCCCGTCCTTTGTCTTAACCGTTGAGCCTTTTCTCCTCCTACCAGAGCAGGTAGGAGTGAGCGAGCCAGCTTTGTTGTTGACTGGGTGAGCTTCAACCATGACACTGAATAATACCAGAGACCCATACAACTCAAGAGTCTATCTTGAAAAGTGGCTTGGAACTGGCAGAAACATGACCTGGTAGAGCAAAACCAAATGCTGCCTATTTTCCTTATTACAGGTTTGAGAGAAATATTATGGCTTGGAGTAGAGGCATTTCCTGGTAGATGGTCTAGAGAATGAAAAGTGAAAGAGAACTTTGTCTTCTTCCTATGCTAGCAGTAATATAAGAGATTTATAAAGGAACAGCAGCTATTTGGATCTCTTTACTTCCCCTCATACAGTAAGAGGGGCAGTCTTAGGAGACAATAGTATTAGGAAGCTATCAGATAGGCAAAAAATGTTCAAAGGAAGGTAAATTAGAAAGTAAATGTTTCTTCACCTCACCTACCTACTTGCTACAATTAGATAGCTACATGTCTCACATATTCAGAATCTTAACAATTGTTTCCCAACAACATTGTTATAAGATGAATAAAAGCTCTATATACTCTTGCTGTGAAAAAAAAAATAAAATAAAAACGAAAACAAGAAAAACCAAAAAAAAACCTTGGAACCTGCAACTTTGGAAAAGGCAGTTAAACAAACTTGTGATTACCAGTTGAATTTGGATCACACTAGGAACTTGTAAAGGATTGCCCTGATCTTTCCATGCTACTGGGAGCTGATGCTTCCTACTTTGTCAGAGAACCAGAATTTAAGTTAGTCAGGTTTGTTGGTATAACAAATTTTGCAAGATGACTCCCTACATATTATTTTCTTGTGTTTCTCCTCAGGCTTTTAAAATCATAGGGTTTCTGTGTGATACTGCATAAGATGGCTAACCTAATCTAATAGCTTCCTACTGACAAGTGGGCTGCACCATAAAAACAA
Organism: Merops nubicus; assembly: GCF_000691845.1. NCBI lineage: Eukaryota > Metazoa > Chordata > Aves > Coraciiformes > Meropidae > Merops > Merops nubicus. The sequence goes on along the minus strand of NW_008618834.1, from coordinate 26,160 downwards.
GGTTGAGGAGAGGATCAGAGGGAGTTCAGCACTTGCTCCTGCTCCTGTCTTTCCCCTGTCAGACTGACTGCCAAGAACAGATAAGCCCTTTCACCTCTGTGGCTGTGTTGCATTGCATTGCTGGGACAGATCATCCAGACAATCTGAAGCAAAGGTTTGCAGTGGCAACCCAAATACTTTGGGCACAGGCAAAGAGGAAAACAAAAGGGTCAAAGGAAGTAGCATATATCACTGACAAATAAGCTCCCGTGGCATGTGTACTTTGGTCCCAGATTTTGCTTTGGTTCTTAGTGGTTTTCCTTGCCTTCAGCAGGTCTGACTGTTTGTTCTGAAGTCTCCAATTCTGTGAGCATCTGAGACTGTTCAGAGATTGTTTAATCATTTGTAGCTCCCTAGTTTATAAAGAGACAGGAGGCTATAGCAGTGTCAAAAGGATTTATTGAAACACACAGAAAAAGCAAACAAGCTCTTCAAGCCAATAAAATGTCACCATATGACCTGCAACTAGCAAACTGAGACTTACATTTTGTTTTTTCATTTAAATTGATAATTAATTTCATAAGAACAGAATATTCAGCCTTTATCAACAGCAGTCCCAAACATTCAGTATGGTCAAAATAATCCCTGTAGATTAAAAGTTTACCTTAAAATTTCTGCCAAATTTTAAAACAAGCAAAGCAGGCTTTCAAATGTCTTTGGCAGAGTTGTACAACTCGCTCAAGCCAAAATACCAGTAGCTCTAGTAGGATTCCAGAGGCCACAGAAATGTCTCATGCACGTGAACTAATCTTAGTAGTTGGGTGTCCTGACACATCATGTGTGCCTCTCTCTGAGGGCAAAATTCTTTTGCAAATCAACAAAACACTTTCTGTGAGTTCTGTAGAAATTCAAGTACAGCCAATCTCTATCCCCCCCCCAAAAAAAAAAGTCTGACCTCATCTCATCTAATTTCTTTTTTCTTTCGTCCAGAAAAGCAGAAGTGTATTTGGAGTCTCATCAGGAAGCAGAAGACAGAAAAGATTACTCAGAGCTGTCTGAATATTCCTTCGTGCCCTCTCATTCAGGGCTGTTCAACAGTTTTGAAAATTATGTACCTTATTTGTATCAGCAATTCCTAATAGGTAAGTAAAAGGTTGCAGTCACATGGATTTCCCCAAAAGACATTTCTGGCTTTTTCTTTTACATAAATAGTAAAAATTTAAATCACTTTAGCAATCTTAACTGTCCTGCAATGCATTTTTATTGTCTCCTTAATGCCACTAACATCATGGTTCAGAGTCTTTTTTTTTGAAAGAAAATGTAAGCTAATCCCTTTGGCATTTTTTTTTTTTACATTTTTATGTAATTTTTGTTGCAAAAAAAAGCACTTGCTAATGTTCTTCCTGGGCTACACATAACTGTAAGTTGCTGGGTGTGCTTGTTTTACGCTATGAGGAACTATAAATCTGGGAGTATAGTGACATCCACTAGCAGGCAACAAAGTATCTTTGTTTGAAGTAGGTAATACCAAAAAACAATGTCATTAGGATGCCTCGCTTCCCCCACTTTTTCTTATATTTTATTTTCTTCTTGTTTTGACCCAGTCAAAGCTGTTGCAGTTGAAAAAGGCATGGTGATTCAGATTTTCGAAAATCTAGCATCCACCCTGCCTGACTGTCTAGGAGAACAGGACTTGCAGTAGCAATTACAAGGATGATTTGGGCTTTTTCTCTAAGGGAAGCAAAGCCAGCTCTTCTCTGGCTAAATAAGGCAATGTGTTCCTTTTCTTTTAAAAGAAAAAAAAAATGTTGTTATGCTGTAACAATTTCCACAAAGCTTCTCTGGTTGCCTTAATGCATTTCACAGCAGGCAGAGAGGAGGAATTTGTAGGACCTATAACAAGTTTGCCCAGACACACTCACTGAACAAATGAATTCCTGCGTGTGGCTGGGGAAAGTGGGAGAGCACTGTCCAGCCGTATCCAGCACACTGCTCTAAGGAGCCGTGCTGGGTGAGATGTTAAAATCACACTTCTCCATCTGAAGAAGCCTATCCAGTATTCAGATGGCCTTGGCCTGCCTCAATACCTAATGAAACTTCTGGGACAAATGACACTGGTTTCTACTAGTTAAGAGCTTAGCTCCTGTGATCATTATACTCATGCAGGGAATAAGACATGTTAAGTCTTTCAAGATTTCAACCTGGGCTTGCAGCTATCACTCAAGTCAGACTTCATAATTTAGAGTTGTTTTCTCATTTCACATTGCAGAGCTTTCCCTCTGCAGCAAATCCTGCTTGCCTGCAGTTCCTGCATACAGCCAGGCACATTTGCTTTCACCTGTTGTGAATGATACATACGTACCTCTGGTTTATGCATGTTTGGCAGTTCTCTGCATCGTCAGACGTGAGATGGTGGATGTCCTTGCTAGCAACCTGACTGCCATTGTAAAACCAGAAAGGAAGACCAAGATGGCAGGCATCACCTTTCTAAGGGGCAGGAAGTTTGTGCTGGGAAGTAAAAATCACCTCTCAGTGAAAAATGAATCTAAAGAGTAGCCAACAGCAAAATGTGAGTCATCCCATCCTAGATAAAAACAGGGTCTTTGTCAGAACCTACTGGAAATAAAAAGGAACTACAAAAAATTTTGATTAAAGGAACATAAAATAGTAAAGGCCAATGGAAAATTAGAATCTGTCAGAGATGTAGAATTAGCACCAGATCTGAGCTTTCTAGACAAATTAACCTGGCTTTACTTCAAGACATCAGGCTCTTGAGAGAACATGGCATCCAGCAACTTTGTTTTCAATATTTTACAAATGGGGTAGTATTCTAAAAAATGAGCAACTGTTTCGTGATCCTGAACAAAAGGAGACGAGATCCAAATTTGGTTAGAATAGCTGGTCCTAAAAATTACTTTACAAGAACTTTTACTTCCTTCTTTATAAAAATTTCTGGTTCTACTTGAAGCTTTTTAGCATCCAATTTTCCAGTGCTTACTGGAAATCTGTGGAAGTCAATCTGCAAGGACAGATAGTGGCCTCTTACACAAATTTCTTCAACTTTTTCCTGCAGCTAGGACTTTTTTATCCAAACTTTGACCCCAATGAGTCATTTCTAACAAAAAGTAATTTATTCTCTCCTTTAGTAAAAAGAGAAAGAATAAATCAGAAGTATTATAGTATCAAGGAAGCATCACTTTTCCGTGCAGAGCTGGCTTGAAGGGGAGTTCTTCTCAGAGACATCAAAGAACTTGGGGCTTGACAAGTAGTAGTATTCAGAGGGGAAATCAGATGAGTCTGTCAACTGTCTTTTGAATAGGATACACCAGCATGGATAGAGCAATCCCCATATTTTAATAAGAAGGAGAAACAAAAATGTATCAGTAAGGTGGCAAATAACAGTTCTCCCAACAGCTCTGGCAAACCACTGAGGGGAGGGATATCCATTTAAACAGACACTTTTTTGTCACTGGCTATGAGGTGTGTCCTGAATGTAGGGTGCCAGAACTGATACCTCCTGACTTTCAGTGCATTTTCACTCAGGTGAAAATATTTTTGTTTCACAAGGCAAATATACCAGCTCACACTAACATAACTTCTGCTTCATTCTTCTTATAGCTGTAAACAATGGTAAGATTTATTTAAAGATATAACTACAGCATTTTATTGCAATTGTCTCTCAGGCTTTTACAGAGCAGATCAAAAATCACTGTCTTTAAGGATATCAGGCTAGCTCATTTCAGAAGTACTAGCTTGGGCTATGGGAGATGTGGCTTAATTTATACTTTACAGTTCCTGGGTGATGTGCAGCAAATCATTCTAATGTATTGTATCAAGAAGCTTTACTCTTGAAGTGGTAATTAAAGCCATTCTATCTTCCAGGGGAGCATGATGGTGACAAAAATAGAGGCTGTTGTACTTTGGGTATCACTTAATGCTACGCAACCTAATAGGCATTTGGAACTGCTCTCTGTTCACTGAGCCAAGCGAGCATTTGATTTTAGTTTTGCCACAAAAAAAAGGCATGGTATTGCCAAAGGCAGAGCAGAGCCCAGGCTTCCTAGACAGAAGTAAAACAGCACCCTATCCTACTCTTTCTGTTCAAAAAAATAATAAATCCCAAAACTAGAAAGTGTTTTTTCCAACAGCTTAGCCATAACTAGTTGAAGAGCTAAAGGCTACGAAGATGCGTTGGTACAACTGCCTTACATAAAATTATATACGATTGAAACTACTTTTCATTAATACCGAGGACGTATTTTTAGGTAGTATGATTCACTGCATAACTATGACAACACACTTAAAACATCCGAAAATAAACCGATATTCCTATAAACTACTTCAGAGAAAAAAGGGCAGAATTCAGGATTTTCATAGTAGACATTGTAACTCAGAAGGACCCAGGCTGTCCCACAGAATCTAGAACAACTCTCCCTGCCTTAAGACATCCCCTGAATGGGTGTATTTGCTCTCTGTTCCTACCTGATGATCTCAAAACCAATGCCAAACATACTTAACTTATTTGTGATCTGTATATAAAAAACACATGTAAATAAGATTTAGAGCATTCAGGGTTCATCTAAAGTATAATCACTTCTGTTCTGAAGGAACACCTTTTTGTCTGTTTTCATGAAAACAGAATAATATAATACCAGTTAGGGTTGCTGACTCTAGCTAACAAGGCAAAGGACTAAACCAAAATCTGTTGTCTCAATAAATATATAAAACCACAGAGGAGAAAAATCAAGACAGTCTGTTTTCATGTTCTTAAAAACGCTCTGCAGGTCTCATGAGAAATGTGATGGAAACATGAGAACAGCTACAGGGATACCTTATAAAAGCATGAAGCCAAGTGAGCAGCTCTGGGTTGGGCTTTTTGACAAACACTAGGGAGAAGCACAGCCATTTCCATCCCCGTCAAAAGAGAATGTCTTGCTCCTGTCTGTTTCCTTCTGACATTCCTCAAGACAAAAATTGTTGGAATCAGGATGTTTGCCAGTCTGCAACCGTACTGTAAACCTCTCATATGTTGGATCTCTGTTATCACAATTTGTTATGTCTTCTTGAGTATATTGCTCATATTTTGGATCTGTGTTATCACAATTTGTTACTTTTTGAATATAGTAAAAAAAATTACTTATGATTATGCTATATAAATACAAATAGATTAGTTTGGAAGAATTTGAAGGAAACCAAATAAGCACTGGTTACAGTCAACAAAAACTATTTTTTTCAAAAATTAATAATCTAGGTAACTTAAAATTGCATACCTGAACCTAAACTTGTAACTCTAGATTCCCTTTGTAGTCAATGAGGGATAGCAGCATTTCAAAGGTGATTCAGTTCATCATAAAATAAGAGTTTATTGTGAATATTCTTTTGGAGGTGTCTATATCTCTCAAATGACAATATAGCCTAGAATGACTAACGTAGAACTGTATGTCTAGTTTTTAGACTCATATTTTGGCAGATGGATCCCACTATGAGTATGATAATGTAAGACTTCTATGACAGGGACTATTAAGACAGCAACTTGGATAAAAAGAATTTGAAAGAAGTTAAGTGATACTGCAGTTCCCATTACAGCAATGTTTTTCTCTCACAATCATTTCACTACCCCTCATAAATATTTCTTAGTGATATCTCCTGAAATGTTCACATGCACCTGACACTACCAACTGAGCTGTACAGCCCATAATCTTTTATGTGAAATGTCATAAGCATCAGATACAACACCTTTACAGAACTTTTTAACATGCTATTAAAGCATAAAGAGCTTATGATACAATGTGGAAAAGACTGGCAATGTTCATGACAACGGCTTTTATCTCCACTGCACTCAAGCATCTTGGTTTTAGATATTCAAAAATAAATCTCAAAGAATACACTGAAAAAAAAGGAAAAAATGGAAAGTAGGTTATTTATTAGACTGTCTGTAAAACATTATAGAACATTATATTTAAACCTAGAAAAGAGAGTTGTAATCCAAAAATGCAGTTCTCAAATGCAGGGCGATTCTGCTGCATCTAAATCAGTCTAAATCTAAACCCAAACCTAAATCTAGACCTAATTCTAATTCTAAACCTAAGTTTAAATCTAAATAAAAATATTTCATAGTCCAACGAAAAATAAAAAGATTGTAATATTTTCTAATATTAATCAGAACAATCTCACTGCTATTATTTTGAAAGGAACTAAGAGAAAGGAGTAGAATGTAATTTTGCACTGTTTAGTAAGACAACATAGGACAAAGTTTAGAACAACAACTGGTAGAAAACCAAGGATTTTGTTTCTATTCTATACACCAATGCAAGTGGCCTTAGATACAAACACAAGAAACCGGCGTTGTTCATTTATAAAGAAATAAAATTATAATACTGGTATTACTGGAGCTCAGAGTCACTTAGCCGGAATGTTAAAATATCCAGGACCTATTATTTATACAGCACAGTGTGTGCAATTGAAATCCTAGCATTGGCCCTGGTACTAGACAGTACTGGTACAATTGCCAATGAGGATTTGAAGGGAGATGCATTCAAAAGATATATGTGGTCTTTATCTCGGGAGAAATCTGAAAGATGTACTTAAATTTTCCAGTCTTCGTGGAATAGCTTCTATCTCCTTGGCAAGTCTGAAACATTTAAACTTTTTAACTATTAAAGCTAAATGTTATCCAACTGAGAGAACTGCAGATCTTTTGCCCAGAGGTATCAAAATCATTAGGGTCTATGTCCTTGCACAGTCTACCACCATGTGGTCCTGACAGCAATTTGAGAAAAAGTAGGGCAAGCTGACCTGAGATTAAAGAAATGGAAAATATCTGTTTTCAGGCAACTGAACTGAGCCTTTGGGCCTGAATCAATTTCAGGCTGGGAAACTTAAAATATCTGTCTCCATGTAGGTGTGTATAGATGTCTAATATCCTATTACAGGCAATAGAGCCTAGAGAACATTTCAACTCATAATAAAACAGACATCTAGAAAATGACTTAACTGCCTACACACTGGTTTGCAGTGGCTTTTGATATATCTTGAAGTACACATCGTGTCAAATGGACCTCTGGGAGACAGTTGCCTTTCTAGAGCAACAGCTGGAAGCCAGATAGGATCACTGAGGGCATGGAAAATGGCATTAACATCTCTGTGGTGTGAACAAATCATATCCCTTGTGATGGGCAGTTGAATTCCTCTCCACACCTCCACTGACTATGAATTCCCCTCTGCACCACAGGGCACTAAATTTATCAGCCTAAACTGATCTGTCTTAATCTTGAAATGAATCCCATCCATCAGAATAACTCAAGTTAAAAAAATGATGCCAGTTACATGTTGTCAGTGTTCTTCACTGTAGAGGCACTAAATAACCATTAGGCATTATGGTAATGAACGAGTGCAGTGTGACAGCTTGTAGGGCAAATGGCATCAAACAGGAGGAGGAAGGTGGCGTCACCTCCATGCATACCAACTGCAAAAGCTTTCGTAGATCCATTGTCAACATTTCAAAGAAGAAGATGGTGAAAGCTAGGGAAGGATTTTATGGAAAGCTGGTCATGATCTAGAAAACACACATAATAAAAGGCAGGGGAGATATTATTCTGCATTATTGTCAATATTCATGTTCATGTGGAAAGAAATTTCTGTCAGTAAAATCCTGTAAAATAGAAGGAAAATATTCAGAAAGATGCCGTGTTTGAAAACTAGACTGATCAATATGAATTTTTTTTCCCTAAATAAAGAGAAGCTAGCACAAAGAGATGGGGATTTTTAAACTCAGATTTGCCTACCTTTTTCACAGCAGTGCCCTAGGACGGTGCTGAACCAGCAGTGTTCTGCAGAAGGTCAGAGCAGAAAAGCAAATAGGACCCCTGTAGCTGTGATACTTATGACACTATTTAGTGATGCTAAAATGTCAAAGTGTAACCCCCAGAAATGTTCCCGGGCTCTGCATGAGACCCCACAGACCTTGGGGAATGCATTAACAGAGGGAGGAGAGAGAAGGAAGCAGCTGCCTTCTAGAAGAGGAAAGACTGGGCAAATTATCACAGAGATATGCTGAGGTGCATATGGGTGGCAGGGTTTTTCTTTTCATCTTCCACAGAATATCCAATTCCCCCCCAAAGCCATGTAAAGAGTATGTCTAGTAGCACATCTCAGTGTTTATCACAAGAAATTGTTAATAAGGCTGACGATTTTCTAGAGGTAACCTCAGGAAACGTTCCATGACTAAAACTTAATAACAAATCTCTAACATTTAAGGCAGCTCTGGCAGTGTAAAAGCAAGATACTACTGAATGAAACCCAACAATGTGTTGTTTCTGATTAAACAGTATTATCTAGAGAAGAAGAAGGATGATTTCCTCACAAGTTGAGGAGTTGC
>NW_008618834.1:0-17773 GCF_000691845.1 Merops nubicus | reverse complement strand
GGGAAAGAAAGGTAACAAGCTGCTGGGACCTCATCCATCTCCTACAACAGTGGTTGCAAAATTACTGCAAAATTCATGGGCATCTATGAGGGAATCAGAGGGGATTTGGGAGGGAAAACATTGTACAAATGAAGTAATGTAATAATTACTAGTTTCAAGTCAACATAATTACAAATGAGCTTCCATCAGCTTCTAATTACCTTCTCGGTTACAAAGGCCATATTTTGTTTAAATGAAGTGCAATGAAATGCTGGTTAAAGCTAAATACTCAGTACTAATGAGAGAATGCATTGGAGGAGACATATTTCCCCTTTAGGTTCTTGAGTTAAGAGTCTTGTTTTTAAAGGTACAGGAAGAAAAAGCACACAGAAACTGAGCATCCTCCTGAACATCTCAGAGACCCCAGGTCTAGCTGGGAAACAAATTTATTTTCTTTGAATGTGTAACAAACCACTATAAGAAATATAGTTGATTTGTGATAGAGCTAGTTGCTCTTGAGTTCTTTCCAGCCCAAATAAACTTTATGGATGGGATTCTTGGATCATACCCTTCTCACCTTTCTTCAAGGTCCTACGGTAAATGTGCCTTCAGCATTTTCTGCAGTCAGGGAGGTAAGCACATCATTGTTGAGTCTCTAGGTGCCTAAGTTACATGGGAGGAACATTTTCCCCCAACTTCACCTAAGGAACTCATAAAATACCCCATGAACTGAAGTCAGATCTTTTCCCCAAAACAGAAAAGCCTAAGCCCAAGGTCTCTCTCAAGAAAATGTTATATTACATTTATCTGTGAAAACTACTTAGCATTCATCATAATGGCTGTTGGAATAAATTCTAAGGACTAAACAGAACAAGACAGGGTTACATACTTACCTAAAATACTTACCTAAAACCTCCACTCTAAAAAAAAAAAAAAAGACAGAAAAAGGCTGAAGGAAATGATACAGTATGAGAACAGAAGGGTGCGATGACACCCACCATCTGAGACAGTCAACAATTCTCACTTTTTAGTTAGACGACAAAGCTCATGGAAATAGAGAAGGCCAGAGATGTGTTGGATGAGAAAACAGGGAAGGGAGAAGGAAGCAACTATAAAGTGTATGCCAGGAAAGCAGTTGCAAAGATCACATTTTCTCAATATGCTGCAAAGTATATAGGGTTAATGATGGACTTAGTGCACCACTCTGACATAAATCCATAACAAAATCAAAGGCAAAACCAGAAATACCAGAACAATCAAAGGCAACGAAAATCTTGTAAGAATAGCATATCCATATAAATATTTTTGACATTTAAATGTCAAAATGATTTCACGACAACAACAATAGCTGTCAAGTGCAAATGCATTGAGCTTTCCATTCACCTTTCAAATAGCAATTTAATAAGTAATTTTAATATTTTCCCTTTCATAGAGAGGGATTTTCTGGTTTATTTACAGGATTTGTCATCTATAGTCAAAAACATCAATCTTATGGTGAAATATTCATTTAGAGTGTATTACAATGATGTGAGTTTTGTTTATTATTTATTCCTATCTTTTCTTAGGATCAGGGCTACAGTGGCTAAGCTTTCATCACCTTGCTGCAAGATGTGCACTACCCCAAGTATTTTTACAGCTGTAGACACAAAGCTGTGCCATACAGTCCACTATCATGGAGCTCTCTGAAGTCACAGAGGCTGCAGTGGCAATCTGCACAAGCAAGAAAACCTTGGCAAGTGTCTCCAGTGCAAGCATGAGAGCTTCAAAAACCCAGACACAACTCCAGTATTCAACCCTTTACATACACACAGAGTCTTCTTATTACAGTATAATGAACGTACATTATCTGTATTTGCAGCTGGTTCAGCTTACTCATAATTATCTGGCTCATTTCTTGTACATTACACTGAATGCATAAATGTAATATCCAGAGATGTAGCAGAATGATAAAAACACAAACATAATTCATATGGCTAGGAAAAAAGTTGAAGGCAATATTACTGTGCTAATGAAGATTCCAAGCTGAAGAACACATGTTTTTTTGAAAGGCATTTATTTTTTTTCTTTTGTCTGAAAGAGGAATAGAGATTTGGCTTTAGCTCTCCACTTTCACAGCCTGTTTCATAACACACATGAAATTATTTTTCAGTATTTAGTTATTTGAACATCAAGCACCAGATGCTCAACACTCTATATTGTATATGAAATAGATATTATTTTAGTATCTCTGTTGAAACTCGTAAAAATAAAAACAGGGTTGTTTTACAGTTTCTGTAGATAGCAACCTCTTGTGTGTGGACTACGTTTCCATGTGTGATTAAAATGATAGGTGTCTTGTGGTTTATAAAACCCAATCCTATTTACTTATCTGTATTTTTAATTAAGTGCGCTTTGCAGTCAAACTCTCTGTGGCACTTGTATGGAGAATGCTATAAAATAAAATGAGTGACTGAATGTAATATTGTATAAGGGTTGCTGAAATGCATCTTAATGTATTTAAAGCATGCTCATAAAACTTTTGTTGAGCAGGCTAAAAATTCACATTTCCTGGAGGAGAAGAAACTTTTTTTCATTATTTAACCTGAGTAACATATGATTAGGCATTACAGTCTATGCAGAAAAATTAAAAACCTCTTTTATGCCACTATTTCCCTTCTGAGTTTCAGGTTGTGCTACCTTACAGCTATTTCCACCAGCCAAAGTAGAGTGGGTGATAAATGAGGCTCCTGTCCCTGCTCACAGATTTGCTATTCAGGTGGCTGTGTCACGGGAACGAAGGACTTGGAGCACCAGCTTTTTGAATTCTGTGTCTTTTCAAACCATGTGTACAGCTTACATCTGGAAACCCAAACATCCTCAAATTACTAGATGACATCCGATAAGAGATATATGTAGTTATTTGGAAGTATATCCAGTACTTTGTGCTTTTATTGTTCTTATGCTGATGACTAGAACATGCGGAGCTTCAGTTTTGATCTGGTTCAGGTAATGCCTGTACTAAACACAAGACAAAAGATGGCCTCTGCCCATGGAAGTGTATGATCTCAGCAGGACACTACAGAGAGGTGCAGGGTGGTGACGCACAGATTGTGCCAGAAGGAATGATGGACAGTAAAGCAGTCACTCTATAACTATACATCCACTTTAGAATTAAGTGGGCAACGCCCTCCAAAGTGCCCATTTCTCACTAGAAGCTGTAAAAGGAACCTGGGAATCTGAGAAGCAGATGGCTACCTTACAGAGATCTAAAATAAGAACAAGTTAATACCAAAGTGTCAGAATAGCTAATTATTGTCAATTTTCTCTGGGAAGCACAAAGATAAGACTTAAGGAAGGCTGTTTATATAAAAAGAGTGATGGAGTGGGTTTGTGAATACTGAGATGGAGTTGATATCAGTCAGACGGATACCCACTATGATACCTGGTCAGGCACTTCCCAGCACTGCAGTGATGCAATCAATGATTTTTTTTTTTTCCCAATATCTTTTTAAAATGTATAATTCAATTTCCTCATTAGCCTCTGCAGTAATAAGACAATGCTATGTATACAGGTGAAACTTCATTAAGTTTCAGGAGGAAAACGTATAGCTGCTGCTGTAGGTAGTCCTTCACTTTGTGAGTCAACTCGCATGACTCACTGCAAACCCTGTATTATACTCCAGCTGGCAGGAGTGATACTAAAGCTCATGCACTTTCTGGTGGCCTCTTTCTCCTCTAAATGAGAACTTTCTATGTAGTCCTGTATATATTTTCAGTATGTCAGCTCCACAGTGGTCTGAGCCCTTTCTTGATTCAGATCTCTTGCCCTCCTGAACGTTCGTCGCAAGTGCAGTCAAAGAGCTGCTTTATGGTATGAGATTTTCTGTTGGGAAAAGCCAAAGTTCTTGCTCATATGGTATAAAATGATTAGGCGTGGTGAGACTGATTGAGCTACAGATAAATCCACTATCTTAAGTCTGCCTCTTTGTAAGTTTTTGGGTGCTTTGATCCTGAGCTGCAGGTGGTTTTTACCTCTACAGTATGATTAAATACCCAGCCTTTTGGTACCTATCTGCCTGTCCACTTTTATCACAGATCTTCACTTGCAGAATAGGAATATCAGCTTCTTTTTCACCTCCCTTTTCTGTCCTGGATTGGAAAAAGAGAAACAACGGCAAAATACTCTGGTGAGTGGTAAGAAGCACCTCTAGAATTTTTTTTTTCATGTTTTAGTAGGTTCAGCTCCTCCTATTAGTTTCTGTATTAAAGCAGCAAAAGGCTGATAGTTGAAGAAGGAAACTCTATTCTGTGTTGTGATCCTAAGGGTAATCTCTGCATTCTTATACTTGTCATGAGCATAGTAGTTTAACAATTGAGATTACTCATTTACTGCACTTTAAATTCCCACAGTACATCCAAATAGTGTGTGAGAAGGTGTAAAGTCATGAGGGATATGGCAGAACTGTTACAAAGCCATATTAAAAAAATAGGCAGATTACATGCTGCTAACACAAGAGATGAATATTTCTTTACACCCACTTTTAACATATTCAAGTCATTATGTAGGCACAGTTTGAGTTGCTTATATGTTCTTTGGCTGTGTGTGAATCTTCAGATTTTAAAATGGAAAGTATTTTCACTTGTTGCATCATGCTGTCTTGTAAACAAAGCAGTGAACTTTGACAATATTAAATTTGGTGGCTTAATTCACGCTGGGGGCACAAACAGAAGATGAATGTTCAGCCTAAAGGGAGAGACAGGGAGAGTGCTGCCTGTTTGCCGTTGAACAAGGGGATGCTGGCCAAAAGGAAGCACAGTCTTTGAAGGATCAGCTTCTGCTCTACTACCAGTATTCTTCTTCCAATAAATAGTCACGAATATAATCTTCAAGGATCGTGAAGAACATAAATTTAATCTTTTATTATGTTGTTCTGCACATCCTAGCTAATTGTTGAACATAGATTTGGACAGAATTCATGGGATAGGGAATAGGCAAATCTCCTGCAATTTCCTTTTATGTGTTGCATTACTGGTGATGTTTCCAGTAAAAATAAAGCATGCCGTCCAGTTAGAAGAAACACTAAAAGCAAGCATAGCAATGAACTGGTTTTGGAAAAGTACTCTCTTAACTGGTTGGAAATGGCATACTATTGATGAGCTATGTAAAGGCTCTTGCTTATATTCTTAGCGGATAGAAATTATGACTGTTGCACTGAGCAGAGCTGGACAGAGTAAGGTTTACAGGAACTCAGAGTCTGTTCTGTAATGACATTCTTTAATTATTGATCATGAAATTAAGCCTCATTTTTAGGCAGCAAATAATAAGCAGTTAAGCATTCCTGACTCCAGAGATTTACAGATATTGCAGTGATAATATCCATGCTGCAAGGTCAACATACACAAATGTTTCGAACTCCTTTTTTTTTCTTTCACTGTTGAACATTGAAAGTCTAGATACAGCATGAGACACATAACATCCCTACCTCTTAAGGCTATTATTACTGATTTTAACACAGAAAAGAGGTTGGCATCAGTCTCTGGCACACATGGAAACAACAATGGAATATAAAGCTCAATATTATTGGTTTTGTATCTGGGTCTTTATCAGTTCTCTATAAATTAACACACCTGTAGGATAATCTAGTGAATGTAGGGCATTTGAGGAAAATAGTTTTATCAGTTCCATTCTTTGTGATGTGTAAGCAATTTAGGGACAGGAATTGGAACTGCTTTGCCTGATTTGTGTGCACACTTGCTGTGAGTTGATGCCTCCACTGCTGAGATCTCTCCACTGCTAATGGTGCCACCATTGCTGGAGAGGAGCAGCTCTGCAACCTTCCGGGCTGATGGTTGATCAATGGTGCTGGACGTAATGTCTTTTTAACCAACTCAATAATCCCTTGGGGCAGGAGAGCCAGGGGGAGGTGACAGAAAGGACAGGTTGGATGGAATAGTGGGAAAGTTGGAATCAGTAGACTGGGTTTTTTTATGCAGCCGGTAAACATAGAAATAACTTACCACCTTCCCGATGCAAGGAACATGTGGAGAAAGCTGCTTCCCTTCTGTCCCCCTCCTCCTTAGAAAAACTCAGCCACCATTTGCCTCCATTTATCTCTGCTCACCTGCTAGGCCAGAGACTCCATCTGAGCATTGTATAGCCTGCAGCGTGAGTGGGACTGAGCAACTCCAGACACACTGCCTGTCCCCACCTTGGTAGCAAGTGGTACTGCCTATCTGTCAGCTACACTCCCCAGGCGTGACTTTGTCAGTCTGCCTTCACTTCACACCCACTTACAACCAGTTTGTGGGGTATATGTATACTGCTATTGTACAGTTACAGCACTGAGTATGCTTATATGTTCACCCAGTTTATTTCATCTTTGGTGCCTCCAAAAATATATATATCCTCTTAATCAATATAGGCAAAATCATTCCATCTCTCTCAGTTCTTCAGCTTCATTTCTGGTGCTGGTATGTATCTTGTCGAGCCCCAGTAACAAAATACATTTACTAGCTGCAGTTGCAAGAATCATAAACATGTTTCTTGCTTAGTTTAATTTCATCAAAGCAGGAGGCTCAGTAGTACCGTTGTAACAGGAATTTGTAGTGACACAATACTGAAATAACTCCTGCATCAATTTATATCAGGGCAGAAGTTTTTCAGTGTGAAAGAATCCCAGGGGAAATCAGGAGGAATACTGAGCAGATAGACAGAGAAAAAAGAGCAATAACACTTAATGATTCCAAGGCACCTGGCTGAAATGCTGGCTACTTCTTTTTTGCATCAGAGAAGTACATTTCCAAGTCCATTAGTCCACTCACTGATTTGATAAAAACAGAACAAAAAATTGCATTTCATGCCTGATTCTTCAAACTCTTATGCAGCTGCTTAATTACAGATGTTTGCAAGAGTCCTGGTGGCTCAGGTTTCCATGTGTGTTAGGAAATTGCAGTGTTAAGGCTGCAGGTGCATACTACTGGCTCTTTCAAATGTGCCACTGGAAGTGAAGGTCGTTCCATCCATGAGGTTATTATGATCAAAATGCTCAAATTAATCTATGCTCAAATCAATCTTACAGTATTTAATCAAAAAGCATAAAAAGCATTCTTTTTGAAGCCTGAGGGCCCATATACTAGGAACAGCTAGTTGCTTCTCATAAAGAAAACTTAAGACATCCAAAATCCTAACTGGGAAAAGCAAGGACACAAGAATCAAAGCAGGACTTTGCTGTTCTTTCAAAGTAAAAATCAATTCCAGGATAAAGCTGTGAGAACCACAAGATCACAAAATATATTGGAATTAGATGCCAGACAGCTATAAAAGCTTTTTTGGATGCATGGACATCCCAGGGCTTCTTATTCACAACAGTTTCTTTAGTGTCTTTTTTTTTTTTCCTTTTCTAAGACTAAAATAAGCCAAAAAGCATCAGCCCTGCTAGTACTGCAGCATAATGACCTACAATTGAATAGATTATCTTAAATGGAAACATTTTTTGGCATCATAACAGAGCCATTATGGGATATTTGGTTACCATAGAAACACAGGTAATGAATGAGGCTCTGTCACTACATCATGCAACTTGAAATAAATTAATACAGACACAGGAAACATAACCTTATGTATTACATTAAAGGACCAATCTCACTGACACACCACTGTTCCTAAACTATAAATCGTAACTTTACTTGTTATGCAAATCTAAAAGACAGACTTTAACTAGATGTCATTCAAATAAAAAAAAAAAAAAATTAGTCTGTATGCAAAGTTTGGAAAGAAAAAGAAGGTGTGAAGTTTTAAGAACTTGCTGCTATATATTTGCTGCTCACCCATGTTAAACAAATACTCCTAAGCAAGCAACTGCTACTGCCTAAAGGGTAACATTTAACAAAGAGGACAGAACCACTGCAGCTACTGCAACACTTGGGCAGAACCTGTAACTGCTAGACATAGCTGTTTTCCTAGCACGTCTGTTTTCTGAGTTTTAACGTTAAATACCACCCTCTTTTTTTTTTTTTCCCCAAGGTAAGTAAGGAGGAGTCCTTTGCCTTGTCTGTCAAACAGCATTGTCAACAGCTATGAAAACAAATCTCTGCTTGACTACGTTTTAAAAGATCAGTGCCTACTGCCACTATCCAAAATGTGGAAACCTATATGAAGTGGCCTATATGAAGGCCTGGGCAGAAAGATGGGGAGTGTGGGGGCTGCTTGCATTTTCTCTTTCCTTTTGCATTTTTCTTTTCTTTTTTTTTTTTAGCATCAGCACCCACAGGAGCAAATTTAAAAGTCTGAATCTTCGACAAACTTGCAAACATACCAAGATGGCCCTTCCAACTCTCTAATAACATCTGCCATTCTCAGCTTAGCCTTCCAATCCCTCGTTCTTCCTTCTCTTTCCTGTTTTTCCTCCCAGTATCCCTCACACACAAAACTACCTACTTTGATAAAGTAGAAGTGTGACAATAAGAATTTAAAACTTTCTTGTATATATTTCCACTCTGGTAACTCCAAACATATTTTACTTGGAATTAAGTTCTTTGTTACTGCATATGTTGCCAATTAGGGAACACAGTGCCTTACCAACTGAAGTTTATTACAGCGATGTGAAGTATAAATAATATGACTAGAGAATGAGAATGAAGAACAAGGAAGGATGAAATCTAATAACTTGGGTATTTACCTAAGCCTTAGCAATCTGATACCTACAGGCCAACAGTTATATGAAGAATAATGCTATACATGTTAGAAGACAGGTGAGATTCAAAGATAGGGTTATAAGACATTGAGCATTTATTATATACATGACTGAAGGTGAATAGAAGGTGACTGAATCTGAAGGTGATTGACAGCTTTATCAGGTCACTTGAGACAAGGATCTGGATCTGAGTCATTGCACTTGCAGAACCAGAGAATCTGTATGTAAAGTAGAATTTAGGAAATATTTGTTTCATTATTGTAGTCATACTTCAGCCACCTTCCACTAACAGAAGTTAACAGCAATATTAATACTGCTTGGTTTTGATTCTATTATTACTATGTCATAAGAACAATTAAGGGAGAATTACTTTCCAGTAAAGCTGATTATTATGATCTCATCTTCCATCCTACTCCTGAAATGACAATTGGTGTCATGTCACCACCTTGCAGGCAAAATGGAAAGAAAAAAAAATTTGTAAAATGCAGTCCATTTTTTTCCCCTCCCTTATGAGAATCTTACAGAACAGGCAATAACAGCAAGCAGCTCAAATAACTGTTGCAATTGGCACTCTCTGCATAAGAAACAGTGATGTAGGAAGAAAAGGTGCATTTCTAGTCTGTACCTTGTGTTTGTTACACTTACCCTTTTTCCCACAAAGATGGGTGGAGAAAACTGTCGGGTATTTTCTGCAGGGTTGGAAAAATCCTTCCATAAGCCTTCAAGAGAACACCCTCACTAGAGGACGTGTTCCTCAGATCAGCTGGCAGGTCTCTTTGGTAACTGAGCTTCAGTCTGTGGCTGGGCTGGGCTGTGTGCATAAGCTCCTGCCAGGCAGGGAACTGCAGTGCCTCTCCCCGGGAAGCAACTGGAGTTGTCTCCTCAGCACTTGCCACCCTTGCAGGAGCTGGTTCCTAGGCTTTAGCTAAGGGCCTCATGGCAGGTGTCTTTCCCTCAGGCATGTTAGGAAAGAAAAAGCCCTTAATTTTGCAACACTGTTCAGACTGCCTAATTGCAACCTCATAAGGTGTTTAACCTCTAAAGCACTGCTTTAAATGCAGCGCCAACATCAAGGAGTATTGCTTTAGTTCTCTTACAAAAGAGTCCAAATTAAGTCCTCTTAGCAATACTTTCATGGAGAAAGTCTTACACCTTCCCAACCCTCCTTTTGTTTATGTTGAATGAATCCTGAAAGTCTACATGGTTAGAGAGACCAGAAAGGCTGAATTTCATGATCTATCTTTTTTTGGTCCACTGGACAAAGAAGAGGAGAAGACAAAATGTACTGAGTCTAGCTGGGTTGGTGTTAATTTTCTTCATAGCAACCTGTTGTGAATTTGTGACAAAACCAGTGTCAGTAAGACACCAGTGGTTTGTCTATTGCTGAGCAGCACTTATATAGCATTGAGGTTTTCCTTCCCCCTAGCAAGTAGGCTGGGGGTGTGCAAGAAACTGGTCAGCTGACCCCAGGGATATTCCATGCTTTATAATGTCATGCTTGGAGATAAAAGCTCAGGAAAAGGAGGACGATGCAGGGACATTGTCAGTGTTGGCAAAATAACCAAAATGGTGGTTGTCTTACCAAGTAACCATCACACATAGAATCATAGAATCACTGTGGCTGGAAAGGACTCAAAAGGACAGGTGACAGCTCACATTAAAAGCAGGGCCTGTTCTGTGAGTACCGTCAAAGGTGATTTCCACCACATTTTTCTATGACTGGATAGCAACTAAGATGAGACTAGTCTTCTCCTATGAATCAGAATTTGGAAACTTCGTGATTTCCTGTACTAGAAGTCCTAGAAATATTTCTGTGTTTTGTAAAGGATCTTCTGAATTATTGATGCAATACCCTTTTGGCAATGTTTTTAATGGCTTTTTTAATACTGTAAAAAAAGCTCTCTGTGGTCAAATTTTTCTTCAGCAAATTAAAGAATAAAGTAGGTTTATAGTTCACTTAATGAATACATACATAAAACTCTGCATCCCTATGAAATCAAATTTTACTGAAAGATCATGTTTTAAAACATTCGGCTTTTCTCTCTACTGACCCAAAGAAAATCCTTTACAAATAGACTGTCATCCTACTGTGATATCCTTAGGTGAAAACATATAAGTAATTTTAGTCATTTTATTATTAAAAGAACAACTACTGTATCAGCTGCTTGCATAAAAGGTTTTGCTCAGAAGACATTTGTAAACTGAAGAACCCAATTACTATTTTTTGAAGTAATTTGAAACCTTAAAAAAGAAAATGCAAGATTTGGGGTCACATTTTCTGGATTTGGCAACCGTGTTATACTGTAGGCCCCTTCTTCATGCGTATGGATACACATGAGCCATGCACACACACAAAGTCTTCTGCTCACCCTGCCATGTGCTCCAAGGAGAAGCCAGTGTACAAAGCACTCTGTGGCAAAGAAATAAACTCTTTGGAGCCTCTGTCATTGGGCATATGAGTGCCCTGACATAGCTGCACTTGCTCCAAAAAGGAAAGATCTCCAAAAAGATGGAGATCTTGAAATCATAAGAAGGTACACACCGATTTGCTAGTGTTTTGGAGCACCGTGTACAAGCACAGCAGCAGCCACCCAAGGGAGGGGAGGAGACATGCTGCTTCTGCTACGTTACAGTTCTCTCTCATAAAGCAGACTAATGCTTTAAATGTTTTCAATGGAAAAAGAAAAATGTTATAAAAGCCTTCTTGACTTTGACAAAGATTGTAGTCGGGATCATTCAATAGCTGAAAACTTCCTTGCCTGCTGTCCCCAGATCAGCTGCTTCTGCCCAGTTTCTTTGAGGAGCTGACTACATTGCAGCAATAAATTTCACCAGCTGGACAGGGAAAAAATGGAGAATTCCTTCCACACCAAAAATATAAATAAGCACGGTTGTGCCACAGAGGCAGTGCAGGAGGGAAGAACACAAGCACTCCTTTATTTTTCTATGCACCTAAATATATCACAGCTTTCCCACAAAAATCTCTCACAGAGAGATTCTGTTTATTAATTACAGTAGCAAACAGCACAGTAAAAAATCCTGGCTGTAGGCTGCCATCTGCTGCTCGCTGTACTGAAAGGTCGCTTGCCAGCAGGTTTTATTACAGCAGGTTGCCACTGTAAGCAGCGTGACAAATCCCCTCCCATGGCAGGCTGGTGACATCCCATTCCCACCAGTGCCAGCTGATGAAGGTTCTGGAAGCCAGTGGGTTCTCTGAACCTGACTGATTGCTTCACAGAACTCTTTAAAAAGACACTGTTTGCACAGATACTGTTTCTCTATTAATATTAGTTTAAAATGAATATGCTTTGATACTTACTGTCAGGTTATGAATCTTTTAGCTACCCAAACATACAGGCAGAGGTGCAATCCCTTTGGAAGCACCACTAATAGGCAAAGTCTAATTTTTGTTGAACTTCATGTCATGTGGACAACTTGCACATTGTTTTTTTTTGTGGTAGGATTATAGTTTTATACTCATCAGATTGCATGCCCTGAAGCTTCTCCATCTGTTTTCCTGGGCTCTTAACATCATTTAATGACCTGTTACAGCTCAGAAAACAAACATTTAATTGGGTTCAAGTGCAGCATGTAACTGAAATGAACCTGAGCTGAAGCGGAAATATTGGTTCTCTTATTTAGCTGACATTTACATTAACATGTGCAAGACAAGCACTCAGAATGTTCTAGAAATAAACAACATGCTTCTGTGAATCAGTAGTATTTTTGCATTGACTAGAGTAGGTTCAGTATTTCAATGGATATATTTTAGCCTAGGTGCATACATGAGCTCCACACGTACAAACTCAGAATGCAGACCGTGCTGTTAGCTTTGCAAGGGAAAATAGGAGACATGAAACTCTCTGTATCGAGCATATTCTCAGAAGAAGGCTCTACCAATCATTTCAGTATGTAGTGCGTACCTCCATCTTGTGGTAGATGTTGTTTCAGAACTAATACTATTAATACTCCAATTCTTTTTCTGAATCATTCACCATTTTTTTAAAAATCCCACGAGTCCTTACTACAAGCAGCATTAAACTTTTTTTTTGTTCCAAAAAATACACAGGAGAGTAACTGATTGCCTAATGGACCAACAACAGAGCTAAATTTTGCAATATTTGAGCATCACATTCATGATGCTGTAATCAAGACGATATTGTCAAGATTAACAGACCTTATACTAACTTACTTTTATGTTCTCTACAGCCCCTTGAAGAATGGCTTTCTTTGCAATGTGAAAGTCTGTGTTGCTTTAATGGATCTCAGTGGAAAGTAGATAAATTTCTAGCACAAGAAGGACAGGGACCTGCTAGAGCAGGCCTGGAGGAGGGCCGTGAAGGTGATCAGAGGGCTGGAACACCTGAGACACTGAGAGAGTTGTGGCTGTTCAGCCTCAAGAAGACTCCAGGGAGACCTTATTGTGGTCTTCCAGTACCTGAAGGAGGCCTATAAGAAAACTTCGGAGGGACTTCTTACAAGGGCTTGTTGTGGCAGGATGAGAGGTAATGGGTTCAGGCTGGAAGAGAATAGATCTAGATTAGATGTAAGGAAGAAGTCTTTCACTATGAGGGTGGTGAGACACTGGAACATGTTGCCCAGGGAAGTTGTGGATACTTCATCCCTGGAGGTATTCAAGACCAGGCTGGATGGGCTTTGAGCAATCGTTTCTAGTGGGAAGTGTCTCTCCCTGCCCATGGCAAGGGGGTTGGAACTAGTTAATGTTTAATGTCTCTTCCAACCCAAACCATTATATGATTCTATGACGATTCTATATCCAACCATAAGTACATGGTTGCATTTGTATGCATATATTTTACAATTTTTAAGAGAAAGAGAACAAGGGTTTCAAACAAAGTTTTTGGAAGCTAAGAGCATTGTGAAATTTCCTAAGGTTTACTGTTTGCACCAAATAGGAGTATTCAACAACTTAAGCAATATTTCTTGGAGCTGCTTTCTTAATTCTCTTGTCTCTTCCTAAAAACACCGAACCTGCTAAAATTTAAGATGACACTTCTCAATTGCTTGAGCTGACGCAAACCTCCTGAAGTCTAGCAAAAGGCATTTGGGCACTGATAATCCCATGCAGCAGAGCAGGCTGGGGCACAGCTGGCAAGAGAGCAGCTTCGCAGCAAAGGACCCAGAGATTCTGGTGGAGGGTTTGAACAAGAACCACCAATGCACTTCCACAGGAGACCAAAGTGTTCTGGATTATATTAGCAGAAGCTAAACCATCAGGTCAAGGGAAGAGATTATATTCATCACTTGTGAAACCACACCTGAAGTGCTGTGTCCAGTTTTGGGCTCCACAGTAAAAGACAGACACTAACATACTGAAACAAGTGTGGAAGAGGCCACCAAGTGTGTTTGGGGCCAGATAACATGGTGTGCAAGGAGATCACGCAAGGCGTGAGCCTATGCAGCCTGAGAAGAGAAGGCTATTGCTGGGGTTATCTCCCTGCTATGGACAACAACAGATGGGAAGATGTAAAGTAGAGAAAGTAGAGTCAGGTAATTCTTGAGGATGCACGGTTACAGAACAAGAGGCAACAAGCATAAATTGGAACACAGAAAAATCTGAACAGTTATAAAGAAAAAGGTTTTACTATGAGGGTGGTCAAACACAGGAACAGGTTGTCTCAAAAGGCCAAGGGATCTCCATCCTTAGAAATATTCAAAATATTTGGCTCTAAGCAAACCTTGATACTGTTTGAGCAGAGAAGTTGGATGAGACACCAGGTGCCTTCTGGCCTGCCTTCTGGTTCTCCTTGGGTTTCTGAAGACTTTTCTTTTTCACACAGCAGTAACAACAGGATACAGAAATTCTCCACCAGAAATAGGAAGAAGGAAGAAAAGAAAGCAGAAAGAAACAGAACATAACACTGGAGCAAAATATGCTCTTGGAGCTGTCAAATCCATCAGTTGTCTGTCCATGCAATGAGACATTTCATACCAATACACCTTAATAAAATGTCTGCTTGCTGGGGAAAAAGCTACCTTTCTGTTATTTAAATGCTATTCTTGGACATCATCTGTAAATGGCTTTGCCAGTCTAATAGCACAACAATACGGCCTGTCACATTAGCAGATAACACAAATATATAGTATTATCCAGTTAGCAGAAAGCAATTAAAAAACTCCTGTCACTCCAACAGGGACAATCTGTTGTTAATCAGACACATCACCTTAAATAGATAAAGAGACAGGTTATTTCTAAGTAGAACACATCTATTAATAAGTCTGGAGGCATGTTTCACAAAAAACAGGAGATCTCACTGAGTCTGATCTGTGATGCAATTGGGCTGGACAGAAGTGTCTTCTCCTTTTCCTGGTCCATGAAGATGCAGGAAACTGAACTTTTGGCAGGCTAGTTAATTATTTCCTTTCAATCTGTGGGGAAGGAGAGTTTGAAAGGCATCATGAGGACTATTACCTTTAAAAAACAAGGTTGCTAATGATATCCTTAAGTATTCATTTTCCTCTGTCAACCCTGGCACTTGCATTGCCATCAGGATAAGCAAAAAGCAATTATCAGTTACATAGCAGTATTGCATGAGAAAAATGTACTAATATAAGACTAAATGTCATTATAAATTAATTTCTCTATTCAATATATAGCTACACATGTGTTTTTATTAATGAAGAGTTCACAGTCAATGAAAGTGCTAAGTAAAATACCTCTCATCTATCTTCATGATAAATCAAATCCTAGTGTTAACTCGAATGACATCTTCAGACAGTTAAACTGAGTACTGATAGTCACTGGATTGATCTCTTAAGTGCTGGAATATGTGACATACTTCTATTTGCTCTGGAAATTCCATTGGTGCCATTCTCTGTAGGCAAAAGTAGATTTTAGGATGATCTCTGTTGGAAAAACTCATGGATTACAGACAGCAACAGAGTTGTTTTGTTTTGTTTTGTTTTGTTTTAAATTTTACCTCCTTGAATGCAAAATTAAGGTTTATAATTTAAAATCAGCTGCCAGTTGAGAAGAATATATGAAACCATGTACCAATGTCTGTAATTGGCATGTGTAATGACAGCTCCATTAATAATGTATGAGCAACAGTGATTGCTAATCGTATTTGGAGTCTCTTAAATGTAGCTCTGACTTCCTTTGGTCTGAAATTGGAGGAAAGCAGTAAAGCTTATGGAGCATGACGTACTGTAGTTTCTTGTTACATATACAGGCTTCAAAGGGTATTTAGTGTGCTTTTTGCCAGTCTTCATCTATAAAAGAAATGTTAACTCCACTGGGAGAAATACAGAATCTGGGACTTATGTTTGGAGTACTTCTCACTGAAGAAATACTAGAGTAAAGAGAGATACTTATTTCAGGCAAATCTTCTGTCTTTATTTCAGAACTTTGTAGTTCCATCTTGATTTTTGGCTATTTTCTCAAGTAACTGTGTCTAAAAAAAAATTTGATTTCTATGTATACAAAGAGAGGAAATCACTGAAATTACTGTAAGCCTTCCAAATTTTGGTAGCTTTCAGTCCTGTAAAAATTAATCCAGTGTTCAACTGACTACTGATCTTGCAGCTTTTAAAGTCACCAATTCTTAGTCCTGGAAGAAATAAAGAAGCCAAATCAAATAAAAAAACCTGTAGAGATGAAAACATCTAAGCAGCACATAAGGAAACTCACGATTTTCCAAGCTCTCCCATTGCGTCCTTCTATGTGAGCAAAGTGTCTGCTAGTGAACACTACTTTGATCTGAGGGAGAGAGTCTTCTCCATAAATCATGATGGCAAGAGTAAAAGGGAAGCAACACATTCCTTTGATGCTTTGCCATGCACAGCTGCTGGTCTGGGTGTTTATAAACAGAGTAACACTCTCTCAACACACTGAGATGCAGCTTCCCAGCTTTGGATTAGGAGCTGTGTTGAGCGTTACTGTGTTAAGATGTTGTTCTTACACCTGTGCCTGCTTTAAGGGATGGGAGCATGTTTGATCTGAATATTTTGAATGTCTGTATGCTTATCTGCTTCCTTATTTCTCTGGTGCCCTTTGTCACAGGTGTAGATCTTCTCCTTATCCTGAGTTTACTTCTCTAGTGCTGTACAGCTCCTCTGCACCCTGCAGTTCCCTTAGCTGGGAGAAGAAAAGCTGTCAGCACCTCTGCAGGAAGCCTGTTGCCAGGGCAGAGGCACGTCTGCTTCTTTTTATCATGAGAAGCCAAGACAACATTTTATGTGTGTTCACTGTATTAAGAACAAGGTGAGACTGTTACTGCAAAAAAAACAGAAAGAGAAAGGACAACTCAGGTGATGTACGACAGGATTAACGTGGTGCATAAAGGCCATGGGCATGCAATGTATCTGGTGAAAAATTGGAGTCATCTGATTCTAGGACAGAAACAAATACCTTGATATTTAACTGAGAGGGGAAAAAAAAGCAAAAGAACAAGAAAAAAAAAGGAAGAGGGAAAATAAAAGAACTGGAGCTCCAGCATTACTACCATAATATTTTTTCAGAAGTAAAGTGGCAAACAAGGGAACAGGCAGTTTCTCAAGGGTATCTAATACCAAGTTTTCTAGGTGCTACGTCTTTCTAAAAGCACAAATGCTTAGGCACTTTGAAGGTAATAAAGAAGAACAAGAAATGGATATTAATGTAGAGCAAACAGAATATGATTTCAAAAAGGAAAGTCAGACAGATCATTTAAAGGTAGGAAGAAAAAAAAAAGAAGTAAAGAAACCCCAACCACCAAGCAGTGCTTTTAGGTAAATTGGCTTTCACAGCTGACCTTTCCTCCTGTCCCTATAGTAAATGCTCAGTCATGCACTTAACTTCTGCCACTTTGCTGACTGCTCCCTATACTCCTTAGCCTCTTTTGACATTCACACTTCTCACAGTTCATGAAAAACATATATGCCTATCTGTCTACACATACACACAGACACACGGATGCCCAGAGTCGACATCCTTCCCCTTCAGTTGGATCTTTTCTTACGTCTGAATTCTGTTGCTCTGATCTGCCATTTAAGAGTTCAAGTCACTTGCCTTTCTTCTCACTCAAGTGTGATGCTAAGAACTTCTTTCTCCTGTTCCTCTACACCTCCATCAGAAACGACCAGTTGATGATCTCTCAGCTGTGGAGAGCTTAGCCACAGAG
>NW_008618833.1:0-233 GCF_000691845.1 Merops nubicus | reverse complement strand
CAGCGCGTGTGGTGTTTAAGAGCAGTCGGGAGGCGAGCGGTGGCTCCGACTGGTGCCTTTTCTCGGAGGCGTTTCCCAGCTGCTCGCCGTGTTTCCCCCGGTGTCCGTATCCAGCCACAGCCCATCTCCCAGCACCGGGCGCACGACGGCGCCTTCCCCCCGCGCTGTCTGCTGCGCGGACACGGATGGAGAAGCTGCTTCCCATTTATTTTACATTTTATTTGTTATTGTCA
>NW_008618832.1:669-950 GCF_000691845.1 Merops nubicus | reverse complement strand
CCTCTTGCTCTGTTAGATATACATCATCGCCCCCAGTACTTGAGACCCATATCACATACTCAGTTGCAGTTTCAGATTTGCGTCGGCTGCATTTTTCTCTCAGCTTAGCTAGGTCGAGGGAGGAATACAATTTTTCCTTAACTTTCATCACCTGTGGGATGGTTGATGGCAGTGTCTCTGAAACAGTAGTTACCCTAACCGGGTGGATCTGCCTATGCACCACTCCCCCTAGGTCTTCGCTCTCTGTTTCTTCCCCCCCTGAAGAACTCTCCTCCTCACTC
>NW_008618832.1:0-395 GCF_000691845.1 Merops nubicus | reverse complement strand
CTCCTGCTGCCGCTCAGAGGACTGACTTGCCAGCTCCTGGAGGATGTCATCACCCACTGTTTGTGGAAGGGTGGTAGTATCTTTACTCCTCTGCATGTCTTGCACTATTAACTGTAACACGGTGACATCAGATCTCGCCTCATCACATTCCTCAATGGTTTTATCAAGATCACTCTGTAGCTCAGCATTGGCTTCTTGCAACCGAGCAAGATTCTTACAATGCTCTGCCAGGTGGTGTTGCGCATTCATCCAAGATGTTCTTATCTGGCATTCCCGATGCGGGGATGATTCAGACGCACTGCAGCGCACGAGCTCCATCAATTTCATAATTAGCTGTCACATCTCTTTCACCTCGTGACACAACCTTCCCTGTCCCTGGTCCAGTCTCACCTGTC
>NW_008618831.1:0-1457 GCF_000691845.1 Merops nubicus | reverse complement strand
TGCGCGCCGCTCCGCGCGGCCCGTCCCGCGCTGCGGGCAATCTGCCGCCAGTGCATCGAGCATCGATTTATTTTGTGGAGGTTTTAATGTGTGATGATCTTGCTAAGTGGTAAAAATCTGCCCCGATTGATATTGACGTATGAACATCAATTCAAAACAGCATAAATTACTCCAGCCGAGGCAAATTAAATTTCACGTCTAAATTATAACTCACTCCGGGTGTTCAGAGAATTACCAGGTAGATAAATACCCAGAGTGGAACCCTCGCTGCCTGCGTTTCTCTCCTTTTGATTTCCGGCGAGCAGTGCCTGGGAGGTGGTGAAGTGGGATGGAACCTGCTTATTTTAGGCCTCGCGGTCTTGCCCAGCACTTTATCTTGAGTATTTGTCCCTTCCAGCCTTCCCTGGAGGATTCCTACCTCCCAGATTACAGAAGCTCTGACAAATAGAGGAAAAATTGGTAGTTACATGGAAGCAGGATTGAGGTCTTGACACTTCCTGGGCTGTCTCTTGAAATGTAAGCAGAACCGCTAATTGCAAAGCTGACCTCTTCCAGCCTCCATCTTATTCATCCCATCTTCCTTCTCCTCTCTGTTCTCTTTTCCTTTGTCTGTCCCCCCTCTCTCTCCTCCTCTATTACTGAATATTTATCTGTTTGGCCGTTTCTCCGTTAGTTACTCTTCCTTCCCTCCTCCCGTCTTCACTGACATTTGGAAGGGCAGTGAAGGGATACCGAAAAAATAAATACAGTCCAAGGAAAACGTGCAGTCCTTCTGCAGACGGCTGGGTTTTAAGGGTGAATTTATTTCAGGCTATTTTCGTAGCGGAGGAAGGCGAATAGGAGGGGATAAAGGAGGCAAAACCCGACAGGTCTTGTTCAGGAAAAAATAATCTGCTTCGAGGCATTTGTTCTTAGAAACGCATCTGCCTGCCGGGCAGCTGCCGGCCCCACTCAGCTCCCCCTGGGCCGGGAGGGAAGCGCCCGAAGGAGAAACGTTCCGGGAATGGACGAGGGGGGCAGAAGGGTCCCCAAAGGCTCCTGCGGAACTGCTGCAGGGGGAGGTCCGCTTTGCGGAGGTGGACCCTCGGAATGAGCTCGTTCCAAAGGGGCCCGGCCGCGGCGGCTTCCCCATCGAGTTTCCCGAGCCCGTCCCGGGGCGGTGGGAGCCGGGCGGGGAGAGAGGGGGGCCCTGGGGAACTGCGCTCACCCGCGGGGCTCAGACGGGGCGAGGGGTGGCCCATCCCTCCAGAGCTGCTCGGTATTTTCCTGCGACCTGCTTGCTGTTCTTCACAGCTGCATCTCTTCCTCCTCTCCTCATTTTCTTCAGCCTGCCCAATCTGAATGCTGTCTAGGCTGAAGCCTTGGGAAGGCGGCGAGAAATTCTCGCCAAATTAACTGTTAAGAAATCGATAGAGTAATCAGAGCGTTTTCCACATTAAATATGAAATCTAATGAAT
>NW_008618830.1:0-11149 GCF_000691845.1 Merops nubicus | reverse complement strand
TGCCGGGAGCACCTCAGTCCCCCGCCGGACGGGCGAGCCGAGCTGAGCCGGAGGCCCCCACGGCAGCCTGGCCTCTTGGGGGTTTGGCCACCCTGCATCTGCGTGGTGCGCACAAGTGCCCTGTGAGGAGCGCCATTCTTCAAGCTTCATTCTGAGGGCTGTAGACACATCAAAGCCCCTTGGTAAAGGAATGTCATGAAAGTGTTTTCACTGCTTTATCCATACCTGGTTTTTGCTACTTTGTCTATATTTATAGCGCAGCGGTGTCAAACGGTTCCAGGAGGTTGGAAAAGCAATACAGAGTATTTGCTGAACTTTGGGAGAACATACAGTCTAGGCTTTCTCGATTTTGCTACACCTGACGTTCCCAAATGCATGTTGGTGTTTAAAGCCCTGTACAACACAGACACCATCCTCAGGGAGCAGGGACTAGAGAGCTAGTGCACTGCAGGACTCCTCCGTGTGTGAGAAATCCTGCTAGAAGAAACATATCCTTTTGAAAAATTCTTTAGCCCCCAAATCTTTTAGTGCAAACTAAAAACTTGCTTTGAACTTTAGAAAACCCAATGTTACCTATGTCAGTTTAGTGTGACTGGAAGAGGTACCTGGCCCCCAGCGTGATCCTTCCCTCACAATAAACAAGCGAGCAAACAAGCCCTCCATGCTGCGTGTGCTGAAGCCGTGTCCCTGAGGTGCTGGGCTCTTCTTTACCCAGCCTTTAATTTAAAAGGAAGAGGGAAGAAAGAACATCCGTTTTCCTGTTGAAAGCAATGCAACAAATAAGCCCATCTTCTCCTTCCAGTTGCAATTTATAGGCACTGTTCCTCAAGAAATTGGTTTCTGTGCGTGAAAGCTATAAAATATACATGCCATTTGCAAAAGATACACCTTCTACTGTACATTTTCTGGTTTATTCACAAAGTATCTTGGTGTAAGCCTGCCACAGAGGGAGGGCTAAGGAAGTGTGCAAATGAGCTCAGCTAATGCTTTTGTAATGGTGCTAAAGAAATGGTCAAGAGCTTCCATTAGCCTCATCTAGCAGAAATAATTTGGGTTGCTAATAGGGAACAATGGAGTTTCACCCAAAGTAGGATCCAGAAACATTTTACTTTATGAGGGCTCTTGTGGCTTAAGACTTGATTAAATATTACATAATTCCTAGTAAATATGCAGTACCTTATAAACCTGGAGTTTTGGCGGTATCCCTTACCACGTATACCTCTCATCTGCTCCTTGGCTAGTTGGATTTTTTTTTTAAAATTCTAGATATCTTTTTTTTTTTTTCCCATTTTGCTTTTTGTACAGTTCCCTCCCTCGACCCTTCCCTGCACCCCCAGTAGTGGCAACTGCACAGGCCACCAGATTTACAGTGACTGTGTGGAAAGAGTATGGCTGACCCAGAACAATCTTCTGTTTTTGGTGTGGTGTGACAAGGGTTGTCTGACAGTGGGCAGAGGCACAAGAGGAATGTGAAGCTATGCACTTGTCCATTTTTTTTAGGCTGCAAATTGATCATTTCATGAAAAGACATAAGAAAAGAGGAAGCTGAGCTATCTGGCACCCCACTTGGTGCAAAGGAGGCAACCTTTGCTGGTAGATACGACATTTGTACTATCAAACAGGAAAGCTAACTCCTCTTACTGAAGGGTTTTAGCACCCTAATAGAGCATAAAATCCAAATGAAGTCCAAAGTCATTCCTGCCCTTCCAGTTTTCCTTTTGCAGAGTAATTCCAATTATTGATACATTACGTCAAAGAATACACCAACCTTTGCTTTCTGAGAACTGCCAGAAAAGTGCATCTTCTTTCATGTTGCACTGCAAATGTGTACACAACCACATCCCTTGACTTCAAGCAGGTAAGCGTTCACATATGTAAGGTACACTAGGATGAGAGCCTTAGGTAATCTGATCGTACTGGATAACTTGACTGTGCATCATTAGCTCAATGATGCACCAGGCTGGAGGATAGGGAAAAAAAAACAACAAACCAACCCCCATGCCCTGAAATATGTTTGTGTGAGAGAGGGAAATCTGGAGGGAGGGGAGAGGAAAACACATTCAATATCTCTACAGTTCATTTAAGATGCTGAAAAAAAGTTAGGTTGTTGTTGGGTATTTTTTTTTTTTTTTTTTTTGTCAAAAATGTTATTGAGGGTAGAAACACAAAATGAAAGAAGAACCAGTGAGGAAGCCAGAATACCCTCATGGCATGTGAAACCCCCCAGGAACAAACAGAGAAGTAGGTGCTGGAAAACATATTCAAAGCAATACAGACACATGTAAACACCAGAACTGCAAATTGGGCCTGAAAAACCAACTCTTTCTTTGCAGAGCCGTGTGTTGTTCCTTTTCTGAGACCTATCGATGCATCCTGGTCAGCCAGAGCTCCCCAGCTTGGCCGTATGTTACTTTGCCCATAAGGGTGTTGAGCAAATATTTTGTATCCAAGAGAGACTCATTAATGTCTTTCAAACCGGATGCAAGTTTCTCATTATTCTTCTGCATAGGTCTAGTAATGGGAGCCTCCTCTAGAGATACCCTACACAGATGTCTTCGGGCAATGTTGATGGCATGAAGCAGGGATTGTTTTCACTGAAAGATTTATAACCTTATAGCCTTTCCAAGCCTAGGTAGTGCATGTGGACTGAGAACCAGCAGCAAGGGTTTTCTGACTCCTGCGCTATTCTCTAATACTGACTAGCCTGGAGAAATCATTTTGGTCTAAATTTTTGTTGTTCTGGGTCCTCAGTATGAGGAATTAAATGTCAGGGGTTTTACAAAGGTACTGAATGTTTCTGGCTGCTATTTGAGTCAAAGCTGCAGGTTTTGAGTTCTTATTAAAAAAAAAAAAAAACAAAACCCACAAACAAAATGTAACAACCTAAAACCCCCAAGCCCATGGATCTTAATTTAGGGCTCCCCAAATCAGGAGCTGCTTTGAAAGACATGCAGAAGCACAGGACTGCCTATAGATTTCCATATCCTGCAGGGTTTTGGCATGAATCCCCTTCTTTGGTTCCAGGCAGAAAAATACAAAGAGACGTCTGTGAATAGGACCTCGCTGGGTGTCCAACCCTCTAAGTGAAATTTCCTGTGCAGAGGATGGTCTCGGCCTACATTTTCGAGTTATTACATAGAATTTACTTCCTGCTAAGCTAGAAAAAAAATGTATAAAAATATAAAACCTTCAGTGAATTCCCACCTTATAGAGCTACTTCGAGCTGTACAGGCAGAATTTGTACTGGAGGAGTTGACATTGAAAAGGGTAGTTTGAAAGAGACACCAAAGCTCAGCAGAGACACCTTTTAAAAATTATTTGTCTTGTCTGCAATGTTTTGTAAGTTGATCTAAATCAGATTTTGGAGTAATACCGTTAAAGTCAACAACCAACACCCAGGATGAATCTAGCTCTTAAAGTGCCATTCAGGCTCCTTGAGAGACATGCATCCCAATGACTCCTTTAGCAGTCATTAAACCAATTATCATCCCAGTCTATTTCCAACAATTATCATCATAGAGTTTTTTGGGTTTAATCAGCTTTTTAATTGACCTGTGAATAAGACAGGAGATACAAAATTCTCCCCTGATACCTCAGGTGTAACTATTACACACAGCATTGCTATGCACGTGAAATAATTTACACCCTAATACTGATCTGAGGCTGGAATAGGAATGATATTCCTATAAATGACAAATAAAAACAAGTTAAAGATAATAAAGGAGAAGAAGGGGAAATAGTAAACTGTAAATAGAATGCCACTACGATTGGTGACATTGCTTCTGGGAATTCCTTGGCCACCACACTTTGGAGCTGGAAAAAGATTTTTTTTCCTAAAACTGTACGTAACACAGAATAAATTTTAAGTGGCACAAAAACTTTTGACTACCTCTTAAAGTGCTACAGTTATTGAATTGAGTTGCAGAAATGTCTTCAGAGAATTGCTTAGGACTTTAAAAAGAAATCAGATATTTAGGCATATGTCCCTCCTGCAGGCAACTAACTTTTTTTAACAGCACTTGCCTTGGCAGAGCTCTGCAGAGCGGCCTAAATGCAGCCATTTGCGGGATTTGGCACTGTGAGCCCCACAAGCACTTAGCCAAAGCAGTTGTGTCGCTCTGTTGAAAACCCCGCACATCAGGCTGTGGGGAGCCAGCACTTTTTATCTGTCGGCACTGCTGGTGACAAATATTAAAATAAAAAGTATGACACTATAGGTGCTTCAAAATTCAAACTGCAAGTTTCCTACTGCGGGACTTCTAACCATGTAATAAAGTGCAGGGAAGAAAGCAGAGTTCAGACCCCATGCTGTAATAAAGGCAAGGATATCTTAAGTGTTCGAATACATAATTCATTCTCTTCTGAGACTTTCTACCAGGTCTCCACCAGTAAAGATTTTAATTTGTGCCTGGATGATACAATCTTTAATTTCTCTTCCACCTCCAGAGGCAGCTGGGAGAGCGCTTGGGTAGATCTGCTCTTTGCAGTGGGTGAAAGCAAACGGTCACATTGGGCCAGGGAGCTCCTCTGCAGCTGGTGAGGGTGTGATTGCCCCACAGGGCCAGCCCTGGCAGACAGGGAGGAAATCCCTGTCTTCTGCTTGCTGCGAATGCACCTGCAAGGAAGTCACCACAACAGCCAGTGAGGTTTGTTTGTTTTAAACAGAAATACTTCACACCTTAAATAATGCCTCATATCAAGGATCTGAAAGCACACAGCAAATACTGGCTTAGCCTCAGCTTTCTGTGGGGAGGTAAGTGCCTGTTCCCACTTCTCATTTTGCTGTGTTTCCCGATGACTTGAAGTAGCTATTGCCATTTTGTTACACAGCTTTCAAAAACAGAATTTGAAACACACAGCTTTACAATTTTCATATTAACTATAATTTAGAGCATTTACTACTTTGTTGTATAACAATTTTTAACTGTATTTTAATTATTTTATGTAAATAACAGCACAATAATCACAAGGAAGAAGAAACTAATAGGACATTAAAACCACCTTTGTGTGGGGGCAGGTACGCATTACATCTACATAAATGACAAGTTACTGAGAAGGTATTGACTGTATAAATGAGCAAATGTATCCTTGCTAAAAGTCCACTGAAATCACTGCATTTATATCAGGGATAAAATTGGCTCAACTGTGAGAAGAATACATGCATCTCACTCTGCAGTGGTCATTTAACCTACATTATATACATTGATCTGTGTGCCCCCCTGGTGTTAGCATACAAAATTGTCTGGATTACATATTCAGATGTAAAGCTACAGCAAAACTGGCTTTGACCTATTTACATTTTCTAATCCAGCCTCTTAAGGCTAGTTATTTTTTTCCTAAACCCTGGTCTTTTTTCATTCCTTCTCAAATGCCTTCTTAGGAACTGACATCCATCTCATCCCAAAACATGATGCCTGGTACAGTGCTTGGCATTCAACGCTTTGGGGACTGTTGCCTTAGATGTGTCTTGGTCCTCCCAGATGTGGCTATTCTGGCAGCAATGCTTGAAATCGTGAGATCTGTGCATGTTTGCTATCTTTTCTTGGAGGAAGCCCAGGAATAGTTTTCATAGTCAGCCTTGAAAACATTTTTATTTTATTTCCATAATTATTTTTTACACAACAGTGCTAGAAGCTAGCACCATGACCTGCCCCTGTCTTTACTGGTATCATATTTTCCCTCTTGCCAATCCCCTTTCCTACCAGTGTTTATGATGTGTTTAATTCGGTCTCTACCCACACTTACTTAGAATATCCGTTCATTTGATAGCATCTGAGAGGTGCCTTAGTATGGTGTTTAGCTTTTCAAGTCATGCTATTGCATTAGTAATGTTTTACAGGTATGTGGCAGAGTTTACGAGGAAGAACCAACATTACTTCTCTAGGTGAAGTAATAAGAAAAATTAGATAGGACAAACTTTGAGGCATTAAACTAATCTTTTAGTTTGGTAATCTTTTAGTTTGGGGGTTTGGTTGTTTGTTTGTTGGTGTCGTTAACAAAGCTTTCAAACCCTATCCCCCTTCTTGTATAACAGTAACCTCTGCAGCGCCCCCCAGCCTCTTTATGGAGCCCATGTCCTTCACTGTGTCAAGACTGCCATCCCTGTTTGTTAGGCCAGCAGAGACAGGCGGTTGCCAGTCTGCAGTCGGGCCTCCAAGAGCCGCGGGTAGTGCAGCAGCTGAAGCAGGGCCCAGGGCGCAGCTCCCGGCGCCTGTGCCGGCGGCATCGCAGTGCTGCTGCCCCACAGCAGGAGGGTGCTGCCGAAGCAGGCCCCGGCCCTCCCCACAACCCTTGCTGCAGTGCCGGCCGCCGGGGAAGCACAGGTCCCCCGTTCCTCTGCCTAGGCTTGCTCCTTCAAGAAAACATGAACATTCTTCCATGCTGCTTTTGGACAGCTCTTCAGGGCGGGGAAAGAGCTGGCTCCGCTGCTCTGGAGAGGGGAGGACTAGCAATTAGAAGCACCGGCCTGGTGCAGCTGGGTCGACACGTCTTAAAACAAACAATTAAAAATTAAAAAAAAAAACCATGGAGCACCCTCTGCCTACTTAAGTTTAGGGGAAAGGTCCCTCTGACTCTGCCTGCTCGGAGGGTACATCCAGGCTCTTTGACTCTGCTCTGAGACTTGCTGACACTACTGATTTAACACTGTATCAAGACACTCCAACTGTGATCTGAGACCTGGAGCAGAGCGGGAGCATCTTGACACAGTGTCAAAACAGTAGTCAAAGCACATGGGCACAGCACTGAAAGGCTTTTGTCTCCCAAATGAAAAGGAGATGGATTATTTTCATCTTCTTGACTTTTTTTTTTTTGTTGTTAATAATGTTAGCTTTCTCTTAAATAAAAAACCCCACAGTTTATTTGCACGAAGAAAGAGTGACCTGTTCCCCCACACTTCTTGTTTGATGAAGCTATGGGACAGACAATGGCTTCACTGTACAATGCGCTTCACTAAAGCGAAGTGCTTTAGCTTTGGAGAAATAAAAGGCTGTATTTGGAAATTATTCCAACTCAGGAGCCAAAAGGGGTTAATTCTTTCATGATACTGACTATCAATCATCTGCATCTTTGTGCATGTTTGTGTTTGTTGGCTTTGGTATATATTTTGAAAATGCATTTTTGTACAATAATATTAATTTGATCTGACTAACAATTTGGGACACAGTGCTGCTTCCCACTCTGCCTGCAAATTGCAAGGTATAGCTTTTGGTAAGAATACTTCTGAATTCAGATACCTGAGTGTTGACCAATATTCATCAACAAAAGAAATTAGTTCAATTGTCAGGATGTGGCAATGCCTGCTGAGACAGATTTTCTTTCTGCAGATGAGATGGTCTTAATGTTGCATGGACTGTGACTTTGTAACAGGTTAAACTCATTTATTTAAAAAATGAGAATGTAGTTGAATTTGTTTTTCCTTGCTGGGGTCATAGGTACCAAGGAATCAGCAAAACCATCTACTGAATGTTTTATAGATGGCAGTGTTTTTGCTGAATGTTAAATGAAAACAATCCATTAAAATAAAAAATGAAAATTCTTTTTGTTTCCTTTTCCTCTTGGGCCTTCCCAAAAGGAGGTCGACACCGACCCAGTTTGAAAAA
Source organism: Merops nubicus (assembly GCF_000691845.1). Taxonomy (NCBI): domain Eukaryota; kingdom Metazoa; phylum Chordata; class Aves; order Coraciiformes; family Meropidae; genus Merops; species Merops nubicus. Next base: position 3,548 of record NW_008618830.1, on the reverse strand, counting down.
TACTTACCTAAGCCAATCACTGCCCAGCATGTATTCCCTTGAGCAACTTGAGTGGGCATGATGCCATTCGAACAGATGGGCATTACTGTAGGCAACCAAGAGACCATGCATGTGAATCAAGTATGGGTGTTTACAGCATCATTTCCCTGATGAGAATGTCAAAATGGCAGCCCAGTCCGAGCCTTTGGCTCAGTTCAATTGAATTTCACTAATTCAGCTCTAAAATGGACAACCACACAAAATAAATAATTGACGTTAAGTTGTGTGGTCATTTTACTTCCTAGAATTGCACAGAGTAAGTAAGTGGGTAATGGACGTGCTGAAACTAACGTGCCTGCCTCCTGTCTGTACCAGGGAGGCTTGCTCTTTTGTAAAATGAGGGCAAAGAAGCCCCCACATCTAAGCTAACTATAACTTAACAGCCATAGGAGTACTACACATGCACTCTGAACTGAAGGAAAGAGAGAAACCTTGTCACAGTTTTTTTTAGGAGGACATCTCATTTCAGATCAAAATTAAAACAGTATAAAATGGGACTTAGAGGCATGATGTATTTGAATAATATACCAGTGCAAGGTCAGACTCTTGAAGTTACTCATAATGAAGCAGGATTTCATTGCTGTCCCAAAGAGATGAACATAAATGTTGCAACATTTTTGAGCCTAACATTCACTGTAACTCCCGTATCTGTTGAATGAAGTGATTTCTAGTAAATTATCACTTGAACTTCTCTACCATCTGTTACAGAGGACTTTAAGTACAGAAATAAAGACTGGAATTTGAATATTAAATCAACAACTTTAATAAAAACAAAACAAAACAAAACTCCAAACAAACTATAATACATATATATTCTAGAAGCTTGATTTAAACTATGTACGTTAAATGGTGCTATTATTTTTCTTTTGATGATTGGCTGTATTTTCTTTGCGCCAACTTGTGTGTGGTTGTGTAACACTGCTTATGTAGCCTTCAGGTTTAGATTTGATATTTGCTTTCCTGAGTGGATAGTGAGCCTGATTTTAAAGAATCTGGATGCTGAACCATTCAATATCAGGTACGAAATACTTCAATAACTGTTTCTTTCAGGAATAATGGAACATCTTATTGATAATAACTAAAACTCCCTGTGTTTTAGATTTGAATTATTTGTTCCTGAGGGGGTTTTGTTTTTATTTTTTTAAATAATCAAATTTCTGCTTGGGAGATTTCTAGGAAGTACCTAGTGGGTTTCACATCCAATCCTATCCCTTGGCTGGGGAATTCAGGGGGAAAAAAAAAAAAAAGAAACTTTTCAAAAGCAGAGGATGAAAATGAAAATAAAAGTGCTTTTCTAACACTTGGAACAGATAATCTGGAGTATGTCTTTCTCTGTATGCAAAATATTTCAGTGCTTTCCTCTCTTATTTCAAGCTATCTAAATCAACCTTTCCATTTGTCTTCTATAACATGTTATGATGACTCTAGCTCCTGCCATTAGACTTGCTAAAACACTCTGTTACCTTGTATTTAATTTTCTAGGGAGTGTAATGTTTATTTTCCTGCTCGATGTCATGGTAACAGAAACACTTCCTTTATATTATATCTAAGTTTGTGTTTTAAATACAAGCAGGGCAGGTTGGAGATTGCTGTATATCCCATGTGGAAAGATAGCACTAGCTTTCTGGGTGCCAGCACATACTCCCAGCTGTTGCTGTTGCTCTAGGGTCACAGATGCATCTCACACAGAACCACTTAAAAATGCAGTAGCTATGCTTGGGGACACAAGCTCAAATTTTCAGGGCCTGATTATTCTGTTAGTTTCATACGTGCAATTCCCACTGAAGTCAGCAGAAGTAGTACATGCAAACCTGACAAGCTAATTTGGAGCCCAGAACTGCAAAGGATGTAATCACAGATTTGGTTTCTGTGGATACTTGAGGTCTAATTCTCACCCATCTCCGTGATGTTAGGATTTACCACAGCTTTTAAGGATTTGTATGGATCCAAAAATATTAGGTTACTTGTGATACTTTATTTTCAATGATCAGGGGAACAAAAAGAGAAAAGAGATTTGAAATATATGAGCTCATCTTGGGCAAGCCCAGAAAGAAAGATGTGTTCTACAGTGCTCTAAAACTGAGCTAAGAGTAATACAATGTATGGCACATAATGTATAGAAAAAAAATGTGAGACCCTGAGGGATGAAGGCAAACTAATCAAAGGAATACCTATGGTCTAGAAGGAGAACAGGGAACTACCTGCTTCTTATGGAGCCCTCTTAGTTCTCAGTTCAGAGGGCCAGCATACAGACTGTTGGGACTTGAGCCCAGGGTCTTGATTTTATCCAAAAGGGGTCAAATTCAAGGCAAATTATTTGTCTGTATGTTTTATTCTTTTATTAGAAATGAACAATTTCTTGCATTCAGGGAACAGAGCCAAGCACTGGGTCTGGACCACTGCTGCCAGGTTTGCACAGGCTTTTACAAAATGACTCATGCCTGCACTCCTACAACACATCAGGTGTAACACTGCTAGTCTGGCTAGCCTGCTGATAGATCAGCATCTCAGGGCAAATAGAATTATCCAATGAAGTCAATTTGGCACCTGGGTCATTAGTAGTTGATCAGGGAAGATGGCAAGTAAGGTCTACACAAGCTGCCACTTGTTCCAGTAAGTGAATGGAGATCAAAGACTCCGTTAATATGATGCTCCCAGTGTCAATATTAACACTCTTTCTCATCTGTTTTCAGATTAACAGGACTGAGAAACCCAGGAAAGACAGTGGAAGTTGGAGTGACACTGATTACACTGGAAGGTATGGCAGTTGGTTGAACTAATGGAGAACAGCACTACAGATGTCCATAGGAATTGAAGGAGCTTTACAATAGAAAGGAAGGGCAGGCGGTGCAGTCTGCAAAATGGAGAGCGTGCCCTCTCTTGAAGCCTGTAGCTTTGGGAAATGGTGAAGATGTAGTTTTAGGAATCCCTAATTTCTCTGGCATCCCCAGATACACTTAAGTAGTACTTGCAGAAGGAGGTGAAGGGTGCTGTTTGTGTTAGGAGCTATTAACGATCAGGTTTTAAACTATTTGTATAATTTTCTTGTGATGAGAGCAGAGGACTATGGCATTGAAATAAAAGTGTTTCTAGCCTGTAACACTGAAAAAAAATATCTGAGACTAAGGGCTCGTGAGTGAAAAGGCATGTGTAAGATGGACATGATACGAGGTGGCCTCAAGAATGAGGGGTAAATGTAAGGTACCTGAAGATGACCATTACATTTTCTGGGGTCCAGGAGAACTTAATTTGCGTTCATTTTTACCAAAACACGTAGCCAGTCAAACACTGTAGCCCTACATAGCCTTGGATGGGGCGTACCCAGTGGGTCGATGCTCAGCTGGAGGATGTTGAGGAAACGCGCTCCAGCGGGGGCTGGCTGTTCATCAGGCCTGAGCGACCGTTTGACAGACCCTGCAGTGGGGAGCACGTCCGTCGTCCCTCACTCCCTCCTTCTCTGCCGTGCTTGGGAGGCCTGTGGCAAGCGCGGTTCTTACTTCAACCGCCAT
>NW_008618829.1:22996-25050 GCF_000691845.1 Merops nubicus | reverse complement strand
CCTTGCCCTTGGCCTGGCTGAACCTCACGCATTGCCAGGGTACCTTGTGCTCGTCGATCTGGGCCAGCACGGCGCTGAGGATGAGGCTGGGCGGGGGCGCGATGTTCAGGCTCTGCTCGGCCAGCGTGAGCCAGTTGATGAAGTCCTGGAGGGAGTTCTGGAAGTCCGTGGCCAGGGCCAGCGCCTCCTCCAGCTTAGCCTGCAGCAGCGAGGAGGGAGGAAGGGACTTTGGGAAAGAGGGAGAAAGGGAAACACGGAGGGTGAGGGCTCAGGATCTGCACTTGCAGGGACAGAGGCAGCCTTTGTGTCGCTGCCGAAACGTCCTTCAGACAGGAACCTCGTCGCCTCGGCCCGGGAACGCGACTTGTTTACCAAGGGGAGGGGGTTTGGTGCAAGGCAACGCTTCCTTTCACAGCAAGGAGAGACCTGGGTCAGCCCAGGAGCAGCTGCATCTCCCCCAGCTTCCCCAGAACGGGCTGGCCACGGGGAGAGCGGCTCGGGGGAGGCCGGCTTGGTGAAGGAGGTGGAGGAGGTTTTGATGGTAACAGCTGCAGCACCGCAAATTTATTCTGGGCTGAGGCCACCGTGTCCCTTGTTTTATCTCATCAGCGGCCAAAAGCCTCAGATGGAATCAGCTCAGAGGAGGACTTGGCCTGCTGTCTCACAGAGGACCAACAAAGCCTGCCTTTCAGAGCTGCAGGAGGTTTCTTCCCACCTCTCCTCCGAATTAACCCAAAAGGCAATTTTACTCTCATTTGCTGTGTGATTTAACCAACTCTCAGGGCTATCAAGAAAAAACAATCACAGCTTGACGCTCAGACAGCACCATCTGAAAGACAAACTCCACCTGCACAACCAAGAGGGAGGCTGTCTGACAAAACCTCCCCCCTCATCCCTCCTCTCCAAGCCCGAGAGGCTCCATCCCTCCTGGGAAAGCAGAGCAGGGAGCAAGTGCTGTCAGACCAGCTCCTGGGGCAGGGGTGGATGGCATCTCTCCTCCAACGCTACCTTTCTCTCCTCCATCTTGGTGCTGACCAGACCCCACTTCTGCTCCAGCAGTGCTACGCTCTGCTCTGTCTTGGAGCCCGAGCCAGAGGCGTCACGGTTTCAGTCGCCCCTTGGCCAGCAGTTGACTGTAGACTTCCTCCTTGGCTTTGAACTGGCCGTACAGCTCCTGGAAAGGAGGCATCACCCAAGGGTTAGGCAAGGGAAGGGCTGGGAGAGGTCCAATGGCTTGCTGTGGCTCAGGGTGAGGAGAAAATTTGGGTCAGGGCTGGCAGCAAAGTGGCAGCAGCGTGTGGCTTTGAGCAGAGAAAGGTGGTTAGAGCATCTTGATGCTCACCCCAGGCATCAAGTGTAAAATTATCAGTGAGAAGAGAGCAGAGAAGGACCCTTCTTCCCATCACACACAGAAGGGAGAGGTTTTGGTGCTGATATTTGACAGACAGCAGCTTCCCGAATTAAAAGCATTACAAAAAAATCTCTCCTAAGAAATTACCATGTGGGCATTGAGTTGTTCCCGGGCAGTTTCTGGCAGACCTCCTGTGGGTTTTGATGCCGACAATTGGCTCTCCATCCTCGTTAGCCACAGGAGGAAGTCTTCAATCTCACCATGGAAACCCTGGGCCTGTTTGGGAACATATTTGCCACAGGTCAGGGGACATCAGCCCCCCCTGATCACGTGCCGGGGTCATCCCTGTGCTGCTTTGAAACCAGATAAAGAGGCCAACCATCCACCCATCACCCAGCACTCCCATGACCATTAAACCATGTCCCCAAGTGCCCCATCTACACATTTTTTGAACCCCTCCAGGGATGGGGACTCCCCCACCTCCCTGGGCAGCCTGGGCCAAGGTCTCACCACTCTGCCAGGAAAGAAATTCTTCCTAAGATCCAACCTCAACCTCCCTTGTTGCAACTTGAGCCCAGTTCCTCTCATCCTATTGCTGGTAACCTGGGAGAAGAGACCAACTCCCACCTCACTCCAACCTCCTTTTAGGGAGTCATAGAGAGCAATAAGGTCTCCCCTCAGCCTCCTCTTCTCCAGGCTCAAT
>NW_008618829.1:3357-22844 GCF_000691845.1 Merops nubicus | reverse complement strand
TGCTGGTGCCAGGGGCACAATCCCTTCCCTACTCCTGCTGGACACCCTGTTTTTGATCCAGGATGTTGGTGGCCTTTCTGGCCACCTGGGCACACTGCTGACCCTGTCCATACCCTGACCACGTGGGTGCTTCTGGGCAGGCACCAAACCACTCCAGGACTCAGAGCTGTGTGAAAAACTTACATTAAAGAACCCCAGCACCCCTCTAACTCTCTCCCCCCTCGTTTCCCTGTGGAGCAAAGGTGAGAAGCAGACCCCCCCAGCAGCAATCCAGCACATGGGGGGGACCCTGGTGTGTCTCCCTGACCTGCTGGAGCGTGGACTGCAGCTGCTGCTCCCTCTCCTCTGTCTTCTGCAGCACTGACTCCCAGCAGGAGTTGAGCTTCTCCAGGCGGTTCCGCAGGCTGCTGGCGTCGTCCCCTGCACTGGACTCCAGCAGCTCGTTGCCTGCTCTGTTCACTGTCTCCACGGTCGCTTGGTGGGCCAGGACATCATTCTTCAGCACCTACAGGAGATGTGGTGGGCAAGGGTTGGACCCGGCTCTAAAGCCCCTTGTTAATTCCTCTGTGCTCTCATGAACTCCAGTCAACTCAAATCTTTCATGAGACATAAAATCCTGCAATGGGAATAGGTTCGAAATGGAACCTGGAGTGGGAGGACTCACGTGGTGCTTTGCCAGTTCGACCTCGATGACTTTGGGGTCCCCGTTGATGGGTTTCTGTGCGTCCAGCAGCTCCTCAGTGTGGGTCAGCCAGGCCATCAGCTCCGCCAGCGCGTGCTGGAACTGGCCGAGAGCCAGGAGAGCAGCTTCCAACTTGTGCTGGGCAAGGGCAGGGGTGGAAAAGGAAAGTTTAGGTTGGGAAGGAGGGGGAGCATCCCAGAGAGTTTCAACCCCGTGCTTGCAAGAGTCCAGATCTTCTCTGTACCTGTCTGTGAGCGATTTTCTCCCCCAAATTCTCCCAGAGATGTTTCAGCTCTGTCAGTGGTTCCTTTATGATGTCTCTGTCTGTCTCATCTGTAGCTTTTTTCAGCATCAGTTCACCTTGGTGATTAAGCTTTTCCATCTCAATCTGCTGCTGGTAAACCTCCATTTTAAACTCCTGCCAAGAGAAGCGGGACAAAAACCAGAACAAAATGAATCACTGGAGCACGATGCAAAGCAAAGAGGGGAGACCTGGCCCCACGTGGCCCACGCACCTTCATCTCATTCATCTGCTCCTTAACCGTGCTGAGGTCAGTGCCAACAGGGGACATGTTGCAGAGTTTGATCACGGCGTTATCCAGCCAGTCGAACATGGCCTGGAAGGAGAGGGGATGTTGTGGGCACCGTGTGGTGGCCACTGAAGTGGGGCTGCCACTGAAGTGGGGCTGCTGCCTCCACCAGCCCCCAGCCACCACACTGCTTTTGGGGCAGAGGTGCTTGGCCCACGCTCGCTTTGCCAAGCACTCTCCTCCCCTCTGCTGCTTCCAGCACAAGGACCTGGAGGCAGCCAGGCTCATCCTGCTGCTTCATGCAGGGATGAAGACAGATTCGGGGAGGCAAATGCAATCAAATTTCTGCTCTTCCCTGTGGCTGGTTGTTGAGCTCAGGCTCGACCTGAGCCTGCAAACACTCGCCCGGGAGACGTTTGCTGCTTCGCACGAGTGCAAATCCCAGCACAGCTCCAGGGAGAGGGTTCACAGTGGTGCTCCCCAGGTCTACCCACTCCACACAAACAGCCCTGCCTCCTACCTGAAGCGTGTCCTGGTACTGCACAGCTGACTGCATGGCTTCTTCGAGCTTCTCAAGCCTCTCCTTCCATGTCTTGTTCAGGTTTTCCCATGCGTTGTTCATCTGTGGAACACAACATTGCCCACAAAATTCGTTAGGCTCTGCTGCTGGAGCTCCCACTTGCTCCTACTTGATTTTATCTGAAGCTGTTTGGTTTCCTACCTCATCAATGCTCTTCTTCACTTCTGGTTTCTCAGTTTCACCACAGGCAAAAATTAAATCAGTTCCAAGGAGTCGGATGAACTCCAGCTCTTCATGCAAGCCATCAGTCTCCTCTTTAATAGTCTGCATGCAACACAAGTGACAAAAGAAACATGTTTATTATTAAATGCTCTTCCAAAATTTCCCCATGAAGGGCTAAAGCATGGAGAGTCCTTCCTGTTCTGGCATCCTGCACCCTGACAAACAGCCCAACACCAGAGCCAAGACCAGGTTACAGAGAGAGCTGGTGACTGTCCTGCTCACCAACATCACCACCACCCGCTGGGTCTGCTCCCACATCTGGCCACAGCTGCTGTCTGCAGGGGTTGGGGAACTAAAATGGGAACATCTGTATTTAGCTTGAGGTGTGCCTGAACTGCCTGGCTGAAGCTGTTGTTTACAAGAGGTGGCCTGTTTACAGGAGTGTTTGGTCCATATAAAAATTTGGGTTTGAGCCTCCTAAGCTGCAAACCAAAGTCAGAATGGTTCTAAAAGGGAAAAGGTAAAAACAAACTTAGCAAAGTGTAAAGAGACATCCCTGCTCCCCAGGGCCCAAGTCAGGCTAAACCCACCCGACGTGGATTTCACCACTGACTTCAAACAAGCAGCAAGCTCCAAATCCAAGCCCATCCAGCTTTACACTTCTCTCCAGTCTCACCCAAACCTAAAAATACACTTCCCACGCCAGACAGCGCTCGGATGCCTTCGGCTCAGACTGGGAGCAGAACTGTGCAAACTTCACATCTCTCAAAACAAGTGGGCACACGACTCTGGCCACACGCTTGAGAAGCTTCCCAAAACAGTAGCAGATAAAGCAAATGAAGCATCACTTCCCTGGCTGGAACAGGGGGTGGGGGTGGTGGGGAGGGATAGCTGAAATACACTTCTGTTTTCTTTCCCTCACAGTTCCAAATTGCAATGGAAATACCATTTCATAATGCAACTGACTGCCTGCAAAAGTTTCACAGCCACCTCTGGCCGTGCCCATAGCTGAGATCTGTCCCAGTTCAGCTGTCAAACTGGGTGCAGACAAGCTGCAGATAGAGATACAGCCCCATGGTCCTCACCTCTGCTGCTTCCACCTGCTGCTTGATGATGGAGGGATCAATACCAGGGCTCTCCAGGTCGTGAACGATGTCCTGAGTGTCTCTGATGGTAGTCAGGAGGGCTGCCATGTCATACCAGAACTTCTCTGCAAGCTCCAGGACATCAAGGAACTTCATTTCACGTTCTTCTGCCCGAGCTTTGATGTCTTCCCAGAAGAAAACCATCTGATCCAACTTATCCTGGATTACTGAGGAAGAGAATGAAAACATTCAGTGAAGAAGAAAAACTTTTTACAACTCAAAAGCATTTTGCAAACACTTTCCACTTAGAAACAGCCAAGAGAATATTCAAATGGGCATTAGAGATGACCAGGACTATCAGAGCATTAACTTTGAGAGATGCTGAGGGACATGAGAAACTCCAGCTTGCAGAAATAAAGCTTTTATTTATGTGCAAGCAAAGCTCAGGGCAAATTTGGCCACATACTCTCCTCCAACAAAGCTCTGTTCTGGCCACCTCTAGCGTGAAGTCTACGCTCACTCAAGCCCATGGGCTGGCTGTTGAGCTGCCAAGAAAGGTGCCAATTAGTGCCAATTGTGTTGACAGGTCTTTTTGTGCCGGGGATGTTCCTTCCCTCCATTAGATGCTGAATCGACACCAACAAATCATTTCACAGGGGCCACCAACAGTTGCCACAAGAGACCAGCTCAGGGTGAGGTCTCAGCTTGGCTGAGCTGAAACCTTTGCCTAAGAAGCCACAAATACTCCCTCCTCTGGTTGATACCACACTGTCTGATGTCTCCAGATGGAAGCAAGCACCAGACATCTCCATACTGAGGACTTATTCCTCCTCCTGAAGCCAAGAGATGCTCTGAAACACATCCCTGGGCCATCACAGCCTCCCTGGCAGCAACGGAACCACGCTTTGGGTAGGAGAAGCTGGGCACTGCTACCAGCCCAGCCAGCACCTCTTGTGAAATCCCCCTGGGGCTACCTTTGGCTGCCAGGTCCTTGTCTGCTCCCTGCGAGCGGCCGATCAGCTCCTCCCCGCGGCGTTTCAGCGCCTCGAAGGAGGGCTGCAGCTTCTCCAGCTCCACCGTGGCGTTTTTGTTCTCACTGATGCACTCCCTGATCTTCTCCACCTCGGCAGGGATGAGGGGTGGCACTCGCAGGCGGGAGGAGAGGCTCTCCAGGGTCTCCAGCATGGGTTCAATCTTATCGTGGAACTGGAGAAGAGCGAGAACCGTCAGGGGAGCAGAGAGGAGACGCGGCGCCGCCGCATCGCTCCCTGCGTGCCCAACAGCCCTGGGAGAGCACCCACGCAGCCTGCAGCAGCAAGGGCACCCACAGCCTCCTGCTCACGCCTGCCTCTGCTTCCCTCTGCTGCCAACAGCCCCAGGCTGCACCTCCAGCCACACAGCAGCCAGCCTCACAGACTCAAACCCGGCAGCGATTCGCCGGCACCTCCCAAACCCACGTTTTGGGTCGTTGTGCCGGCCGGGCAGGGGGAAAACCCAACCCTGGATGTTTTGGTGCTGCTGGCAAAGTGCCTGTGTTTGGTGCTGGTGGAGATCTCTGCTCGGTGCAAGGCCAGCAAGGAACCCACCCCGGGCAGGTCAGCGGGAGGCGGCAGAAGGCTGCATGCGCACGGGGAGGAGCTGCCGTGGAGCTGGGGCTTCAGCAGAAGCAGGACCAGAAAGCCAAGAGTGAGAGAGGAAGGGGGTCTAGCAGGGTTTGTTATTATGATTGTTCTTAAGAAGTCAACTTTGGCCATGAAGAGCCCAAATTGCCTCTGCTGGTGAGGAGGGCAGCTCTGCCAGCGCCGGGTCCTCCCTGCAGGACACCAACGTTGGCGTTCGCCAAGTCCAGGCTCTGACAGCAGAGAGGAGACGGGCTCCTGGAGCAAAGTTGATCCAGGGGGATGCTGGCTCAGCCAACAAGCAGAAGCAAACTGGCAAGTCCAGCTAGAGCTGTGCATTGGTGGTAAACTGCTCTGAAAGACAAAACCTCTGCTTTGCAGGAAGCATTCCCAGCAGAAGCTGCCCGTGGCCAAGAGCCGGCGGCAACGCAACCAAAGCCATCTCAGAAACGTGATTTCAGGCCCCCAGAGTTAATTTTGAAGCATGTTTTGCTGAGCTGTGCACGGACCAGAAATAAAAAAGTCCGGGTTTCAAATTGAATCAGTTGAGTGTAAAGGAGGATGGGTGGTGGGGGGCTTACCTCTGTAATCTGCAATGGTGGGGCGCAGTCAACACAAGAATGAAATGGGACCATGTGGGGAGGACGGGCACAGGCAGCAACACACACAGACAACACATTCCACAATGGGAGTGAGAGATGAGAGGGGAAGGGAGTGTGGGGGGGAAAAACTCGGAGTTAATACAAGTGCAAACCACAAGAAGTGACTACACAATACAGGAATAAAAACCCAGACATGACAAAAACCAACTGTGCTACGGCAACAGGGGCTGAAATGAAAGGTTACCAGGGGTTATAAACCCCCAGTGGCAGGAACTCTTCACCCCTTTTATGGCTTTTAGCACCTACAGTCTCTGCCCTTCCTTTCAGATCTCTGCTACTGCAGTCACTGACCTCCTCTGGAGCTGCCCAGACCCCAGAGACAACCGTTAACTCTCCCATGCACAGGACGCTGTGGCCGTTTGCTGCACACGCAGCTTATCAGAAATGAAACTTATCTCTCCACGCTCTTTAGAGAGGCTCTCCAGGCCCTTCCAGCCTTGGGTGGATGCCAAAACAGCCCCTTTGACAGAGCATCATTATTGAGGCTGTAAAAATTTATTACCCTATTTACTCTGTCAAGATCCAAACGCCTTCTCTGCTTCCACAGCCAGCGCTGAGCAGCAGGAAACTACCCTGGAGGTGTCTGACCACTCTGTGGCTTATCAAGGGTTTTACAATCGTACCGCCCAGAATGAAACCACATTTCAAAGCATGTGGCTTTCCCCAGGGGCCCGTGATGAGGCCACAGCAGCTTCTCAGCCCAGCGTACCTGGGTGGACTGCGAGACGGCTTCGTCGAGCGCCAGGGCTCGCTGGCACACCTCCTCCTTGATCCTGGCATACATGGCCTCGGCCGTCGAGTATTTATTCTGCACCATCTCCCCTTCCTCAGGGTTGAGGTCCTTGAGCTGCGGCCCGATTTTCAGCAGCTTGTCAATATGAGGCTTATGTTCAGCAATGGACTCTCTCAGTTGCTAGGGAATAGAGGCGGGGGGGGGTGGAAAAAAAAACACATTTGTTTAGGAATCTATTGAAAGCTGCTGCCTATTTCTCTCACACAACACTCCACGAGCAGTGATCATATCTGGTAGTGAGCTCACACCGTGGGTTTCTTGACCCAGCATCTGCCAAGCACGTGGCACTTGGCTCTTCCAAACATGGCCAGGGCTCTGCACACACCGGCACGTCACCCAGCACGGGTGGCTCCTGACCCTCCCCACAGCCCCAGGGGGACCCCATTCAAAAAACTCCCTCTACCCTAAAAGCACAAAGTAGTTTTTCCCTGCTGCAGTCAGGCAGGGGATCTGAAAACAGCCAGGCTCCTTTGGGTGCAATCTATGTTTTAGTAAGAAGTCCTCCAACATAACTAGTGATTTCCATACGGTACGCTCACGGCACGCTGGTATTGCACAGGCAGGATCCCCAAAAAGAAGAGGATGGAGGGAAAAAAAATGAGAAAAAAAATGAGAAAAAATTAAGAAAAAAATCTGGAGAAAAAAAAGCAGAAAAAAAGCAGAAAAAAAATGAGAAAAAAAGGTGGTTTTGCCCCTGCAAGCACTGCACCTCCTTTTGATGGAGAAGAACCGATGGTGCAGGAGATGCAAACGCTGCATCCTCTTACCCTCATGTCCTCCTGCTGCTGTTTGAGCTGCTCGTGATCGATGGCTGGAGGGGGCAGCTGGGAGAGGAGAGCTTGAGTCTCCTCGATCCAGGGGTTCAGCTCCTCATAGGTCTCCCAGAACTGGTTGACCAGGACCTGGGCACGCTCCAGGCGAGCGTAGCGCTCCGAGTTGAGCTGGCTCACGGCTTCGTACTGCTGCACCAGGGTCTCTGTCTTCTCCTAAAAAAACCCACCCAACCCAACAAACCAAAGAGGGAGGAGAGTTACAGCGAGGGATGTGAAACGGCCCAGGAGAAACGCCAGCTGCACACTGCAAGCTGGAAGAGCAGGAGGTGCCTTTGGTGGCCTTCCATGCAGGCAAGCTGGAATTCCAATTAAAACTGCCTCAAAAATCTCCTCTGCACCCCCCCTCCCCAGCCCCAGCCCCAAACGCTGCAATAAAAATATGCAATAACGGAAAGTAATAAATGTAAAGAGATTTCTGCTAATGCTGGTGGGAATTGCTAAAAATGGAGCAATTTTAAACTCCTTCAGCTTGTGCACGGGCTGAGCGTTTCCCTCTCTCCCCTCTCTGTCTCCCCCGTCGCAGTAAATAGCACAGGGAGGTTCACCTGGAGAACAGCTTTTTGTTCCTCTCCACACGTCCCAAAGATTTCATTGCGCTGGCTGAACAGCTCATCCATAGAGTCTTTGTGCCGAATAATGTCGATGGAAAAAGCCTGCAGAAAGGGGATGTCCAAAGAAAGGAAAGAAATCAGAGGGGAGCCCAACCTCTCCCCCCTGCCCAGCCACGGGACCCTCCTGCTCCAGCTCCAGCTCCTGCTCCAGCTCCAGCAGAGCTCAGTGCTTCAGAGACCACTCAAAACTCAGCACAAGGGTCCTGTGGCAGGCTGCAAAGCTGGCTCAAAATGCAGATTACTGCATGTTTTTCTCATGACTCATCTACATCAACCTCTCTCTTGCAAAGGCCTCAGAACAGCTCCTCAAATGAGGTACTAGTCCACTTCCACACCCAGGGTCCTCACCAGAGGAAAAGCTCCACCCTCCATTCCTTAGCAAACATGTTAATCCCCCAAAATGATGCTCTCCAGCACTGCATCTACCAAGAACTTCATCATTCCCAAGGTCCACACCATTAACAGTGGGAAGCCAGGCTGAGCTCAATTTAACTTGATGCTCCACAGTTCAGTTGCCCCCTCCCCTTATAACAAGGCCTTATTTTTTATTTATTTTTAATAAAACCCAATCAGCCTGTATGCTGCTCTGATGGCTGAGGCTGGTAAGGGAAGAAAAGGGCCGTTTATTTAAAGTGCATGTTCTTTCAGGCATGAGCTCATCTCAAAGATATAAAAAAAAAACCACCCCAGCGTCTCTTTGTTCCACGTCTGGCTGCTGGGAGAGAAATGTGGAGTCCCCCACTGCAAGGAACAATGAGCAAAAAAGCAGATGTAAAAGCACCCTCATTAATCAATATATACATTTCTCTAAACCCTTCCCACTGCCAGTGCGAGACCCAGGCAGGGCTTGGGGAGAGACTCTGGAAGGAGCAGCTCCCTCGAGAGGAGTCCAGGCAGGAGCACCCATCCAGCCAGAAACAGCTGGGCAAAGGCTTCAGCTCCTGCAGAGACAGGAGGCCTTTGCCTTTAGAAGCCCCAAACTTCCCTTCTGTAAATCCTCTTTCTTCCTTGGTTTTTCCTTTAACTTACCAAATAGAATTATAGAATGGTTTGGGTTGGAAGGGACCTTTGAAGGTCATCTGGTCCAACCCCCTGCAGGAAGCAGGGACATCCCCAGCTAGAGCAGGGTGCTCAGAGCCCCGGCCAACCTCCCCTGGGATGGTTCCAGGGATGGGGCAGCGACCACCTCTCTGGGCAGCCTGGGCCAGGGGCTCACCACCCTCAGCTTAACCAATTTCTTCCTTCTCCGTAGTCTAAATTTCCCTCTTTTAGCTTAAAACCATCCCCCCTTGTCCTGTCACAACAGGCCCTGCCCAAAAGTCTGTCCCCATCTTTCTGACAGGCCTTTTGAAGTCCTGAAAGTCCACCAGAAGGTCTCCCTGGAGTCTTCTCTCCAGGCTGAACAAGCCCAACTCTCTCAGCCTGGACTCGCAGCAGAGAGGTTCCAGCCCTCAGATCATTTTTGTGGTCCTTCAACTGCTGCATCTTTGCTCAGCACTACAAACCCCAGAAGCCTCTCCGGGAGACATCTGACCCCCTCAAACCCCAGGCCATTGCCCAAACCACATCCCTTCTTGCTGCCCACCCTGTCCCCCCGGGCACTGAGGGCCCACGTACCTTCTGCACCTGCAGCTGAGCTGTTGTCTGGTCTTGCTCCAGGCGGATGGGCCCCAGAGCCATCAGCTTCCTCTTGGTCTCAGCCACCCAGGCCAGCTCAGCATCAGCTGCCTGCTCATACTGGCACAGAGGAGAGCACAGGCAGCACAGGTTAGGGATGGGCAGCAGGGATGGAGCCCACAGAACACCAGGAGACGTGGGGGGACCCAGTGGGATGCAAGGGATGAACGCTTCGCCCAAGTGTGCAGAGGTGGGGAGGAGAAGGGGACGTTGGGATGGACACAGATTTCTGACTCCACAAACCCCTCTGAGAGGGGCACAAGCCACTGTCCCAAGGCTGGTGGCTCCTGCAGATGGTTTTGGGGCACAGAGCACCTCGGTGGAGCAGCCACCTTTCTCTACACCCTCCCTGCTCCCAGGCAAAGGGATGTCTCTATTTCACACCACCAGTTTTCAGGCTCAGCTCTGAGGAGGCAGTGCTCGAGGCCAGCGAGGGCTGTTACAGTGCTCCACAGCCTTCAGTCTGTGCAGAGCCCTTCCTGAGAGAACTGCTCGCCTGGAACAAATCCCTGTGCCACCACGTCAGGGGATGACATTTTTCCAGGCCTGAAAGTCACCTGTTTTACACCATCTACACCACCCACGCAAGCAAAGCCCCACGGGCAGGATACAGCACCACCACCCCGGGAGCCTTGGGGTTATCTCATCCAAGCCACACACTGGGGGACAGGTCAGAAACCCAAATGCTGCTGGGGGGGCTCATTCATTTCTCGGCGTTCCCAATAGGATTGGGATCTCCCATGGGGATCCAGTCACCATCCTGCTGTGAGGGCTGGAGTGGTGCTGAGCCGCTCGCTCCCACTCTCCCAAGAAAACCTCTGGCAGGGTTCTTAAATTACCTGCTGAGACCTCTGAATAGCAGCATCGATCTCCTCCACCCTCTGCCTGACGGTGTCACTGACCAGCCTGTAGCGCTCGTTGGTGTCCGACACGAGTTTATCCAGCCCCTCTCGGGCTCGCCAGGGAACCAGCTCCAGCAGGGCTCGGCTCACCTCGTTCACCGTGTCCAGCACGAGCCTGTGCTCCATCACCTCCTTCTTCAGCTCCTGTGGAAGGCACCGTGGACACGTGTCCTTCTCAGCGCTCTGCAGGTGACGTCTCTCTCCAAGCCCGGCCGGCTCCCCCCCTCACGCCCCAGTCCTCCCAGCCCCTACCTTTTGCCTCTGCTGGAACTGGGGTATCTGCTCGCCGGCGGGGGACTGGCCCCCGCTGGATGCCAGCTCATCCTCCACGTGGCTCATCCAGCCCGTGAGCTCCTCGTGTGTGGACTGGAACTTGGTGGCCAGCTGGCGAGCCTGCTCCAGCGTGCGCAGCGCCTTGGAGCTGGCGGCGGTGATGTCCGAGTAGCGCGTCTTGATCCCATCCAGCTTCTCCTGGATCAGCAGCACCTCCTCCCCTGCGAGACAGCAGCAAGGGGCAATGATGCTGCCCTGGGGAGGGGCTGCAGGAAGCTCTGAGTGGCCACCTGCCCTGCTCCCCCTCCCGTTTTAAACAGCTAATTTCAGTCTGCCTTTTCTTGATACCAGTGCAACTTCCCAGCCTGTTTGTACAGCCAGGAAGCTACTCCTGAAGCTGATGGCTTCTATTGGCCAGTGTAACATCCACCTCCTCCCTGGAATAGGAAGGAAGCTGTGAAGCTTGGCTTTGCCACAAGCCTCAGAGCCACAGCCACTCAGTTCTCAACTAACGTGTCACCACTCCAAGAAAAAAGGTCCTGTTCACTTCTTTGCTGCTATTTCTGAGAGGACAAGAAACTTCAAGCCAAACTCTTTGTAATGACTCTTCCTGCTACACGGCTCCCACAAGGACAGAGGTCTGTACATCTGCTCTGAGCAGACCACATCTGAAGGAAATGCATCGCCCCGACCTTTCTTCCTACTCATAAACATAAACTCACACCCACATGGCAACAGCAACAACTGCTCAGTATGGGAAAGCAATATTAGGAAAGGGCTGGGTGTATTTTTAACCTCTTTCCATGTGATTTAGCAGCTGGATGCAATGAGAAAACCCTCCCTCGCATTGCAGGGCTGCTCAGCACTGAGCATCACCACGCTGGTGGTGGGAATCACCCGCTCACAAAGCTCTGAGCTTAGTACCTGGGACTAACTAAGTCCAATCAAGTCCTAAGCTGGAGGGCTTGTGGCTCAGGATCCAGGTCTGGATGCCAAACAGCTACTTTGGGATTATCCGAAAGGGAATTAGATCTGAGGGGGAACAGCCTCCTCCAAACCAAGTATCACTGCAGAGTGTGGGCTTCCCACAGAAGACCATGCAGAGGACAGGAGGCTTTTCCCAGACCCTTGATATCAGCCAGAGCTTGCCCAGATCTTCATGTTACCTGTGGTTTGCTTCAGAAGGGCTTGCCCATTTCTAATGGCTTGGTCCACATTCTTCTTCCTGTTCACAATTTCCTCGTTCAGTGCCTGGAGAGAAAGGAGAACTGGAGTTACCTTTCTGTGGGCAGGTCCCTGAGTCCTGCCAGCCAGAGATGCTAATGGGAGCATGAACTGCTCCTGCTGAGCATGGGAAGGGTGGACAACAGATCTGACACTTGTCCAGTCAACTTTCTCCTGCTATGGGAATTATTGGGACTTCTGGGACCCAAAGAATCATAGAATGGTTTGGGTTAAAGGGACCTTTCAAATTCATCTGGTCCAACCCCCCTGCAGGGAGCAGGGACATCTGCAGCTAGAGCAGGGTGCTCAGAGCCCCGGCCAACCTCCCCTGGGATGGTTCCAGGGATGGGGCAGCGACCACCTCTCTGGGCAGCCTGGGCCAGGGGCTCACCACCCTCAGGGTAAACAATTTCTTCCTTCCCTCTCATCTAAATCTCCCTCTCTTAGTTTAAACCCATCACCCCTCATCCTGTTACAACAGGCCCAGCTCAAAAGTCCATACCCATCAAAGTCTCAAATCTTAAGAGCAAACCCATCCCAACCCACTGGAGATGTGTTACCAAGGAACTTGCCCTTGTCTTAGACATAACCTCACTCTTGAAAGGAGCCTGCAGGGCCCCTGGGGAGCGGAAGCAGACGGCTTCCTCGGTGGCCAGCCTGGCTCGGAAAATCCACCAGCCTTTTCAAGCTCTGATTCTTGGAAACAGCATCCAGCTTTCTGAAGGCAGGGGGTGGCCAAGCTCAGACATTGTTCCCAAAGCAAATAAATCATTTGAAGTTTCTCCCCCCGCCCCTCCCCCCAATCAGGAAACCCATTTTTGGGGCCGCAATTATTGTTTTGAACAGCTGAAATCTCTTTACACTTCTCCGAGCCTCGAAGAGAACCAGCGGTGGAAGAAGCTTTGCAAAACTCGAGTCAGACCAGAAACAAAACAACCAAACCCAGAGAAAAAGCAACATAATAAACAACATAAAAGATGGAAGAAAATGGAAAATACCAGCTGGTCGGCATGCTGCTTCTGCAGGACGTCCCGTTTGTAATCCTTAACGGATACCGAGCTGAGCTTGTCCTCGACCTCAGCCAGCCAGTTGAGCACTTCCACCTCCTCCTCCCCAAAGAGCCTGGCGTTAGACAGTGCCTGATCCAGCAGCGCTGCCTTCCGGCAGCACCTCTCCTGGACCTCGCCGTAGCGGCCCCGCAGAGACTCTAACTTCTCTGCCAGCAGCCTGCGCTCGGCGGCACAGCTCAGGGAGGAGAGGGACTGCCCGACCCCCACCGCCCGAGACACGTCGGCAGCGTGGCTTTCTATCTCTTCCTCTAGAGCCTGAATGGCGGGAGGATAAAATGGACAACAGAAAAGAAAATGAGTGAAAAAAAATAAAGGAGAAAAAAAACCAAAACAAAACCAAACAAAAAAGGGATTGAAAAAAGCGTCAACGTAAAAGGGGGAACGGAAATCGTGAATGCAGCTGGAGGGATGGAGGTGAAACCCACCTGTGATTGGGGAAATGGCATTAAAATGAAAAGAGGTTTAAAAGAAACACAAGAACATGGTTTTCTACCCAGAGCCAACCACTCTGGCTGCGAGGTGCAAAGGTGTTGGTTTGCTATCTGCCCATGCTGGTGGGTCAGGGTGTGCAGCCTCCTCGGTACATAAAGCAGCCTGGATAACTCCTCCAACACTTATTTGTTCTAAAAAGCTCCTTCGCCGTGGCAGAAACAACCACGTGGGTGGGACCTGATACCAACCACCTCTGGCAGCAGCTCCTGTTCACGTCCTACCTTGTGCCGACTGATCTGCTGCTGGATTTTGGCCGTCTGGGTTCCGATGGGCTCCGAGTTGGCCAGCTTCTTCTCAGTCACAGACAGCCAGTCCGACACGGGCTCTGTGGTTTCATGGAACTGCTTCGCCAGGACCAAGATGTCCTCCAGTTGCTTCTGCCTGTAGTATTGAATAAACCACTAAGGAGCAGCTCCCCGTTGGAGGAAGCAGCTCCGAGCATGAGGAAGAGGGAACCAAAGCAGCTCTGTTCAGAGCAAGGTGAGATATTGCGTCGGGCAAGCTGCGATGGCAAACACAAAAATCAATGTGGAGAAACTGTGAAATAAGCTTTTCCTGCCACTGTGCCTTTAGGGTCCAGCTTATCCCCCTGTTGTGCTGCTTTTCATCTGTTCCCATCCTATCTCAGAGATCCTCCAATGTGCTCAGCTTGTGGTGGGGCTCTTGGTGTTTCAGAGCTGCTGAGCTTCTTTTCAGTGACAGCCTGGCATCAGTACAAGTCCTAGATGGACAGTCTATCTAGTTGGCAGTGATTTACAACACTGGGAGGTCAAATCTGGCCCTCAAAAGTGACTTTATAACCTCAAATATTAGCTTATGTAGCAACAAGCGACTCCTAAATGAGATTCAGGCAGCAGAAAGGTGTCAACAGGATGTTGCTGCTAAAGCTAAATGCTAACGCTTAAAGGAATAAAAATAACATCCCACCCCTGCAGGGAATTTATTTAATCCGAGCTCTTCCCTGCCATTGTAAACCACCGCTATCAACTTCTGCTCCCAAACACCCTTTGATTCCTCATGTTTTCCAGCTGTTTCCACGTTTCCAGGATGTATCTGCACAGAAATCTCCGCCAGCTCCCCACGTGTTGCAACCCCGAGCCCCGGAGCGCGGTGAGGTGCTGGGGGGGGGGGAAGCTGGCCCCGGGGGTTTGGCCAGTGGGACAGAGCCCTCACCTGCCAGCTGCCCTGCCCAGCAGCCCTGCCCAGCGTCGCTCCAGGCTCTCCAGCTGCCCCACGATCTTCTCCCGGTCCGCGGGCTCGGCCGCCTGCGCGATCCGGCCGCCCTCCGCTTGGATCATCTCAACAGTGCCCTTGCGGTCATCCAGGAGTCGCTGGAGCAGCTTTAGCAGCAGCAGGGAGACAAAGGAGGAGAAAAGTTACTGCACTGGATCAACAGAACCTCTCCTAGCCCTCAGCTAGCAGATCTCTACTTGCGGCTGAAAACCGCCGTAGGCGGGGGGCTGAGCCCACGGGCAGCCCAGTGGGGCAGCTCCTGCCATCCAAACCAGTCAAAAAAAAAAATTAAAGTAATATAATAATATGCTTTAACTTTTGGTCAGCCCTGAAGTGGTCAGGCAGTTGGACTAGACGATCATTGTAGGCCCCTTCCAACTGAAACATTCTATCATAAAAGAGATCTGAAGCACTTCTGTGCCAGAGATGTTTTCAGAGGCTTCCCCATCACCCCCCACCTCAAACTTGTCAAGTTTTTAACTTTCCCTTTAAATAAATTTCCTCTTCAAAGCCTCAATACGTTGGACCAAACCTTGATAAGAATTCATTTCTAAAATGTTTTACCACGACCACACTTGAACTTTCACCTGGCTGCTCACGAGGGCAGGCGCCAGCCCAGGCTGTTATCTCTGCAAACACCGGCAACGCCTCGGCTCCCTTCTCAGCTTGTACATTCGTTGGGTTCTAATACCCCAACTGGTACCTACAAACGCTGGTTGCTCCTGACACAGCAGAATTACCAGCACAAACAAAACTTAGGGCTGGAAAAACACGGCTGACCAGCAAAACCAGCAGCCAGCTTCAAGGCAGTGGGATGAGAAAGTAATGCTGGTGATTTAGACGATGGCGATAGCGAGTGTAGGCAAAGGAGCTGCCTGCTTATTCCATGAGGATGTGGGGAACCAGAAGATCCACTGTGAAAGATGGAGGCTTGTGGACATCCTAGCTACACCTCATCTGTCATAGCTGGACACCCAAAATATTGCCCTGCCGTCCAGAGCTTCCCCTCCCCTCGAGCCAACTGCTGCCCGGTGCTTGCTCACCTTCTGCTCCTGGATCTGCGCTTTCACCACCTTGTACTCTGCAGAGGGAGGTTTCTGGTTGGAGATGAGCTCCTCCGTGTCTGCCAGCCAGCTCAGCAAAGGCTCCAGGGCATCCTGGAACTTCCCGCAGTGCAACAGGGCCTCTTGCAGCTGCGCAACCCTTTGGGCCACCTGCACCCCAAAACAAAACCCCATTCACAGTCAGGCTGGTGATGCACCAACACAGGAGCTGCAGCTCCCTGCCCATGACCCTCTTCTTCTACCAGACCCCAACGCTGCGTGAGGAAAACCAGTTACAGCCCCTCTCCATGCTCTGACCTTCTTGTTGAGGGTGTTCCAGCGGGTGTTGATTTCCTCCATGTCATGTTCCAGCCCTTGGACATCACAGTTTTTCCCGGCGCTTTGGATGAGTCCTTGACCGACTCCATTGACTTGCTGTAGTTTTAGCTGGAGAGGATCCACTTGTTCCTTCTGGAACAGCTGGGGATGGGAAGAGTGGGAGAAGAAAGGTATTTATAACCTGTGAGCTGTTCTTAAAGCTCCTCCATCATTCACCAGATCCAACAGGCTTTCTTCTCTAAGGAAGATGCAGCAGCTACTTGCACTGACTTTATTAGAGTTGTGCAAGTTTGTCTAAACTCCTCCCTCGCCTTGACCCAGTAACACAGATGTTGCACACTGGTGTGGAGCACAGTGCAGGATCTATAAGCATCCACCTCTGCTTTTAAAAGGGTAAATCCCCTTTTTCCAAGCATGGGGGTGAGGTGGAGAAAGCAAATTGGGGAAGAAATAAGAGTGTTGGCTCTGGTCAGCCATCAGATTGGGAAATAATGCTCGTGGGGCAAATCCCAAAGCAATTCTTACAGTGATGCTATTGAGAACAGGGACTTTACATCACATGAGTTTTGTTAACCACGAAATTACAGGCACTGAGGAGCTAGCTGTATTTCGAAAGACAAAGGCAATAGGCAATTAATGTGCTCGTCGTTAACCGCCCCGCATATTTGGCATGGTCCTGCCTGGGAATCCTGTGGGGAACAGCTTTCTAAACCAAAAAAGATTTGATAGGGAAGGGGGAGGAGAGCGAATGAAGCTCCCCATTGTAAAGGGAGGCAGCAGGGAAAATCCTGTTTCCGCGGAGGAGATAAGTGCTTGTTATCAGAGCTGTGGATCTGCTGTAACCACCCGCTGAGGCTCGTGCACGGTGCACGGTGCGTGGTGCACCATCCCATCTCTGGTGCTGCTGGGGCAGCTGCACAGCCCCATCCCAAGGGACGTGCCTTTTGCTTCCCCACAGCAAACAGCACAAGCCTCCCAAAAGGGAGCAGAGCCCTTCATCCCTCACCCCTGTCCCTTGGACCACGAGCCCATGCAGAGCACAGGTCACCCCGCACCCAGCGCTGGGCAGGATCGGAGCCCTCGGCCCCGTGGCAACATTTTTGCCTTTGGGAAGCAGCTTTCTCAAGCCTGCCTCCTCCTCACGTGCCCGAGCATATACAGACATAGACAGCACCAAAAAATTCCTACTCAGCTGCAAAATCTCTCCTAGCAGAGCAGCAGCTCATGACTGGCACAGCTTTGCCTCCAAAGCAACACGAGGCAGGCAAAGAACCTCAAACACAAAAAACCCCACCCCGAACACACCCAAGAACAACTCCACCACACAAAACCCCTCTAAACACACACACAAAAAATCTCCTGCCTGAGCAAGAGGGGTTGGTTTGACTTTCTTTGCCCCATTTTCTAAGAAAAAGCTATTTCCTCCTGCTGGAGCCTGGTGGCTGGAGGGCAGGGAGGTCTCGTTGGGGACACGAAGCTCAGGGTGTGCTGGCAGACACTGTCCAGAGCTGTTTGCTCAGGGCAAATTATGCCACGGTTGTAACAAATAAATGGTGACATGAAATCCCCGGTTCCCCGGCTGCTTCTCCTGTTACTGTTTATAGATGGAGCCGGCTGTTGGAGGAGCCCATTTATAGAGGGAGCCGGCTGTTGGAGCAGCCAAAGCCACAAAAGGACCAGGCTGATAAGTCTGGCATGCCGGGCTGGGTCCCAGCCCTCTGCACGCTGCACAAACAAACTCCAGGGCTTTGAAGCAGCCAGGCAGGGAGGGAGCCCTGCAGAAAATCCGGCCATCAAACCACAAGCCCGGCCACCAGCCCACGAGCCCGGCCACCAGCCCACAAACCTGGCCACCAGACCACGTCTACCTGCAAGCCCCAATCTGGTGCTGCCAAGAGAGAGACGCTGTGCACGGATCCTTACAAAGATAATCACACTAATGGCCTGAGGACTGGGCACGTCCAACACGCTTGGTTTTCTTTGCTCATGAAAGTGATTTAGTTCATTAACCCGTGACTCAGCTCTGAAACAAATATTTAACATACACCCTTTGCCAGGCAGAGAAGGGCACAGAGCGAGGTGTCCTGCCCGGGGAGAGTGGCTGGACAGACATCTTGGTGAGCAGAAGGACTTCTGCTCCATCACACCTCCTAGAAATGCTTCCCAAAGCATCCTCTCACGTTCTGCTTCCCTGATCTGCCGGCTGTCAGTCCTCCTTAACCCCAGCACTGCCAAACCCAGAGTCCAGCCCCATGGTGAGAAGGACAAACACCACCCTGGTGCACACCCGGAGCTGCTGACAGCCTGAGCAGGAGAAAGAGCTCTGGGGCTGACAACAGAGATGCTGAACATAAAATAAGGGTCCCACCAAAGCAGCCAATTTTGTACAACGGCAAGAACCTAACAGCTCTTGCCCTCCCTGGGGTGCACACTGGGTGCCCCAGCCCGTGCCCACAGGGACCCCCCCATGGTGAAGCAGCTCTCCAAGCCCCTCCATGTGCATTTCTCAAACGCCTGGCACAGTCCAAAGGATGAGTAATTGCTACCAAATCGGGATTTTGGGTGCTGACTAACTTCTGATGTCTCCTTAGTGATATTTCTCCTAATCCAGATGGCAGGAAATCGGTGCTGGGCTGTGGGAACTCCACCACCAAGGTCTCTCCAGGCGAAAGCCGGGAGCACGGCACCATAAATCAACTCCCCAGATGCCAGAGAGAATCTGAGCCCCTTCCCACACACATCCAGAGCCTCAGCACCTTACCACTCACTTAAAAAGCTGCAGAAAATGGGGCTTGCACTGGATAGGAATGATTTGTGCTTAGTTTGTTTTACAGGATTCTCTTTTCCTATATATTTTCTGCTTCAAAGATGGGAACTGCCTCGCCAGGACCCAGTGAGAAGGTTTTTCTAAAGCCTGTGATTTGTGTCTGAGTGGCCAATAGGCCAACAAAGTTTAAGACAATAGTTTAGGTCACCAAGCAGTGATAGTCTTTTGCCTCCCTTACTTATAAAACCACATCATTGCCCCCTGAAACTTTCTCCCTGCCAAATTCAAGCTGAGCTCTGGAGACAGGAGCCTGTTTCAAAGCCTGGTCCCTGCAGCTCGCGGCCACGCGCGTTCCCGAGCGAGTTCCCATCTCCCACCCACCCCTCAAGCACAAAATAAACTGATTCCTGTGCCTGAAACCCCCGTCTGCCAGCGCCTGGGCAACAAATACCTCGTTATGTGGAACGAATCCATCTGGTAGAGCAGGAGGCCCTTCTGCCAGGAGAGCGGTACCAGAGGGTCCCTCCGTGCCCACAGGCTCCTCTCCCTCTCTGGGTGCCAGGGAAGGGGCACCCCCGTGGCTGGGGAGACGGAAGGTGTCCCCCAGCACGGCCTCGGGGAGGGTTTGTGTGGTAGGTGCCAAGGTGGAGGGGGCACCCAGCAGCTCTGGGGTGGTGGAACCCTCCAGGAGGGGTGGGAAGGTGGAAGGGGGACTGTCCGTGCCCAGCAGCGCGGAGGCACCACCCCAAGCTGCCCCCTCCACTGCGGGTGCTCTCACAAGGGGGTCATCCTCCAGAGCTGGTGCTTCGGTGGGCAGGTGCTCCAAGATGGGTGGCACAACCATGCTGGCAAAGTCACCTGTATCCCCCGAGGCCAGCAGTGGCCCCACGCCCGCCAGCAGCGCAGGGCC